>NW_007728097.1:79444-124991 GCF_000696425.1 Galeopterus variegatus | reverse complement strand
TTTTTTATTTTTTTTTTTTTTTTTTTTTTTTTTTTTTTTTGTCCTTTTTGAGACCAGCCACACCGCGCTCAGCCAGTGAGCGCTGAGCGCACCAGTCATCCCTATATAGGATCCGAACCCGCGGCGGGAGCGCTGCTGCGCTCCCAGCACCGCACTCTCCCGAGTGCGCCACGGGCTCGGCCCTATGATTTCAATTTTTAAAAATTTGTTGAGGCTTGTTTTGTGATCTAACATATGATCTATTCCAGAGAATTTTCCATGTGTTGCTGAGAAGAATATGTATTCTGCAGCTATTGGATGAAATGTTCTGTATGTGTCTATTAGGTCCAATCACCCTAGAGTAGAGATTAATTATAATTTTCATGGTTAATTTTCTGTTTGGATGATCTGTCCTTTGCTGAAAATGGGGTGTTGAAGCCCCCAACTAGTACTGTTTTGGAGTCCACTTCTCCCATTAGGTCTAATAGTAATTGTTTTATGTAACTGGGTGCTCTGGAGTTGGGTGCACATATATTTAGAATCATTATATCCTCTTGTTGAATTGATCCCTTTATCATTATATAATGACCTTCCCCCCTTTCCTTTTATTTTTTTTAACTTTCCTTGGCTTGAAGTCTATTTTATTGGATATAATTATAACTACTCCTGCTCTTTTTTATTTTCCATTTGCATGAAATGTTTTTTTCCATCCCTTCACTTTCAGTCAGTATATGTCTTTATAAGCAAAGTGAGTTTCTGGTAGGCGGTGTGTTGTTGGTTCTTGTTTCATAATTGGGGCATTTAATCCATTTACATTGAGAGTTATTCCTGACATATGGGACTTGTTATTGTTATTTTGTTACCTGTTCCAGGTTCTTTTGTTGGTCCCTTTTTTCTTTTTTCTGATCTTACTGTCTTCCTTTGTGATTGTGTGGTTTTCTCTAGCAGTGTATTTTGATTTCTCGCTATTTCCTTTTAGTATGTCTCATAAGTCTTTGTGTTATGGTTACCATGAGGCTTACAAAAAAATTTACAATTATAACAGATTATTTTAGTCTAATAATAATTTAACTTTGATATATAAGAAAAAAATAAAGAACCAAAGCCAACTCTATGCTTTGGCATCATTCCTCTCTCCACTTTTTGACATTTTGTTGTTTCAAGTTACTTCTTTTAATATTGCCTATATCTTACACAGTTGTTGTATTTGTTGTTGTCTTGTTAGGCTTGTCCTTTAGTCTTCATACTAAGGATGTAAGTGGTTTATTCACCCCCTTTATGACATTGGAGTATTCTGAGGTTGTCTGTGAACTTACTGCACTAATGAGTTATGTACCTTCAAATGTTTTCTTGCTGCTCCTTAGCATCATGTTCTTTCAGATTGAGG
This sequence comes from Galeopterus variegatus, assembly GCF_000696425.1. NCBI lineage: Eukaryota > Metazoa > Chordata > Mammalia > Dermoptera > Cynocephalidae > Galeopterus > Galeopterus variegatus. Next base: position 123,625 of record NW_007728097.1, on the reverse strand, counting down.
AACTCTCTTTAGCATTTCCTTTAAGGGAAGTCTGGTGCTGGTGAATTCCTTAGCTTTTATTTGTCTGGGAGAGATTTTATTTCTCCTTCATATTTGGAATTTAGTTTTGCTGGATAGAGAATTCTTGGCTGACAGTCTTTTTCCTATGGCACTCTGAATATATCATCCCATTCTCTTCTGGCCTGTAGGGTTTCTGCTGACAAATCCACTGAGAGATGTATTGGGGTTCATTGAATGTCATGTGTTTTTTTCTCTTGCTGCTTTCAGTATCCTTTCTTTATCTTTGGTTTTTGATAATTTGATTATGATGTGCCTTGGATTTTCCTGCTTGGGTTGAATTTGATTGGCAACCTCTGAACTTCCTGTACCTGAGTGCTGGTATCTTTCTCCATATGTGAGAAATTTTCAACCACTTTTTCTTTGAATATGTTTTCTATATCTCTTTCATTTTGTTCTTCAGATATGCCAATTATGCAGAGGTTATTTTGTTTGGGGGAGTCCCATATTTGATGTATTTCTGTTTCATATTTTCTTATTCTTTTTTCTTTTTGCTCCTCTGATTTGATAATTTCATGTTTTATCTTCAAGCTTATTGATTCTTTCCTCAGTTTGATTAAATCTACTGTTGAAGCTTTCTATCTAGTTTTTTGGCTCAGATAATGTATGCTTTATTTATAGAATTTCTATTCGTTTTTTTATTAATTGATTCAATTCCTTTGTCAAGTTTCTCATTCTGCTCCTGGATTGTTATCCAGATATCATTTAATTTTCTATCTGTATTTTTTTGTGACTCCCTGAACATTTTTAAGAGTGTTATTCTGAATTCTCTGTCAGACATTTCATAAATCTGCTGTTCCTCTGGGTCCATTGCTAGTGCTTGGTTGTTTCCTTTGATGGTGTCATATTTCTCCGTTCTTTCTTGATCTTTGTGTTCTTTATTTATTTATTTTTTTTTAAAGATGACCGGTAAGGGGATCTTAACCCTTGACTTGGTGTTGTCAGCACCACGCTCACCCAGTGAGCGAACCGGCCATCCCTATATGGGATCCGAACCCGTGGCCTTGGTGTTATCAGCACCGCACTCTACTGAGTGAGCCATGGGCCGGCCCTTGATCTTTGTGTTCTTATGCTGATGCATGGGCATTTGAGGAGACTGCTACCTCTTCTAGATTTTAAAGGTGTTCTTTGTTGGTGTTAGACCTTTACTGGTTAATATCAGAGCTTTGTCTCTGATCTGTGGTTTTTGTTTTTTGGTTTTTTTCTTTCAGTTCTGTTTTGGATGCTTTTTTTCTTTTTTAAAGATGACTAGTAAGGGGATCTTAACCCTTGACTTGGTGTTGTCAGCACCATGCTCTCCCAAGTGAGCTAACCGGCCATCCCTATATAGGGATCTGAACCTATGGTCTTGGTGTTATCAGCACCACACTCTCCCAAGTGAGCCACAGGCTGGCCCCCTGTGTTGGGTTATTATCTACCACTACCACTTAAACTCTGAACTGGAACTAATTTGCTGTCCTTCGATTATTCCCAAAATGGGGGAACTTCCTGTGGGGACCAGTACTTGAGCTCTGTGGTAGTACTAAATTGCTGCTTTGCTGCTGATTCTCTGGGGGAAGGCTTTTTGTGCAGCTCAGGTTTTTATTGTTGACCTTTTCATCACTTCTGAATCTTGTGAGGTCCGATACACCTGGGCTGTGTGGAAATTCTGGCCCAGGACTGAGTCTTTCCAGCAAACTGTGCCCCTTGAAGTTATATTGCCCTGACCAGTCTCCACTGAGTGGGCCTGTGCCAATTGGAAGGCAGATCACTGGCCCATGCTGTGCCCCAATTTTCCCCTAGTGGGCCAGCCTCTCTCCATACTCCAAACACTTCCTGTGGGGTGGACCATGCACTGGTCCCTCACAATGACTCACCTGCCTCTGGATGGCTCCTATTTTCTGTCAACTGCAGCCCCTCATTCCTATGTGGGCCCATGGGGATCCTGTCAGTAATTTCACTCACCTGTGGACTGGTATGGTGCACTGCAAGGCCCTCTTCTCCCCTGCAGACTCCAAGCAACTTCACGCAAAGGGCTCAGCTGCAGCTTTTGCCAAGTCCTGCTCTGTGTGCTCACCAGGATAGCCCTGAAGTGTCCGGGGCTCAAAACTGTCAGAATGGTACCTTTTTTCTCTCGCCCAAAGTCACTCAGTGAATAAGTAGTAAAGATGGGTTTCAAAGACTGGTTTATACTACTTCAGAGTCTGCCCTAGGGGTTCCTGAGTGGCTCCTGCATCACATGGGATCCCCAGAACATCTGGTTCCCCTGGATCATATTACAAGGAGAGGGTACATGCTGACACAACCAGCAGGCTACATGCTCCAGCAGTGCTTCTCCATGCCCTACTTCTCTGCTGCCATCTCCAGGATAAACAGCAGTGAGTCCTGACCCAACAAGCTAGGAACAATTTTCATGTTTATCTTTCATGGGCTAACCTGGCCCTCATCTCAAGCTCAGTGAGGAAGGTATGACAGATTTGACTTTGCCACAGCCTGGAGCCCTAGCAAAGATATTCTCCAAAGAAGGAAAAATTTTAGACTCAAAGAAATCCTCCTCAGTTTTCTCATCTATTAGACAAGGGTTGACCCGGGTGTCGCAACCCTCTTCCAGATCTCAATTTTTATTTCTCTGTCATGCCCAGACCAGTTCTAAGGGTCTAATCAGGGATGGGAAGTAGGTGTTGCCTCATGACGTATCTGACTGATTAACAGAGGCTGCTGGGAGTGCTGTTGAGAAGGATTCTGAAGCAAAACCAAGGCTCAGAAATATTCAACTACTGACACCTCCCTTGCACTCTGGAGGCAGGAATCGAAGCAGCACAGTTGCCAAGTATTTGCCATCCTTGTTCAGCCAATAAGTGAGTCCAGTAAGTAATAAGCAGGATAGGTAGCAGAATAAGAGCAAAGAGCTAAAGAAGTATACACATTCACAGTTTCAGGAATAGTTAATCTTGGTTCTCATATTTGCAATCAACGTTCTGATTCTCACTAACTAGAAAGTGATATGCCCCCTACACCCCCTCATAAAAATGCACATACACAACTGCAATGAAGCCCACAGCTGCACCTCCTGCATAGAAAGAAGAGATGAATAATAGATGCATTGTTTGTCACTCCCACACTCACATGCCCAACCTTGTTCTTCCACTTTCATGGTCTCTTGTTTGCAGTTTTAAATTTTATAAATTCAGTGTATTCTTATTGTAAGAAACAGTAATTGCCTACCCATCTAAAGGAAGTGATAATTCATTTTGAGAAAGTAGGAAAGAAAATTGATGAGTTCTAAATCCTATTTCCTCAAAAATCTTCACATACCAGAAAGAGTCCCAAATCTGGTCAATGGCCTAACTACTATACCAACCATTCAGAGCAGGAAAGAATTCAGAAAAGGCAGAAAATTTAGGCAGTATCTTACTGTTTATCAACCTCCATATTACTTTTTTTAAGTAAATGCTGAAAATATTAATAATTAAGTCAAAGTTTATTATTTCATAAGAGCGGTAGTATGGCAAGTAGTTAAAAGTCTAAACTGTGAAGTCAGACTGTCATTTGATTTTGTCCCTTATGACCTGTGGGATCTTGCACAACCTATTTAACTTCTTTTTTTTTTTGTCCTTTTGGAGACCGGCCACACCGGGCTCGGCCAGTGAGTGCTGTGAGCGCACCGGTCATCCCTATATAGGATCCGAACCCGCGGCGGGAGCGCTGCTGCACTCCCAGCGCCACACTCTCCTGAGTGCGCCACGGGCTCGGTCCAACCTATTTAACTTCTGAAAAATAGCATCAACCTCATAGGTAGACAAGTTGATGTTTATAAAGCACCTGAAACAATGCCTGGCATAAGTAAGCACTCTCTAAATGGTATTATTTAATGCAAAAAAAGACATCGCAAATGATACAAGAAAACCAAGTATTATGACAATATAAATATGTGCAAACAAAATGGTACACTTAACAAGGACTAAAATTACTAACTTGTAACTGTTAGAAGAAATAGCAGGTGTGTGACTTTTTTACAATCTTTCTTTCTCCAGCCCCGCCTTCACCTCCACACTTCAAGCTTCTGAGTAGAGTGTCTTCCAGCTTTCTGGGTCAGCCCCCAGGCTCTCTCCTCCACAGAGAATCTAAGTAGCGGGTAAAAGGGTAAAATTATTCTACACAGTAAAGAGCTGAATTGGGAGAGGGAGTTGGGAGAAAAAAAACAAAAGCAAAGTTCGGGTTGAATATTGTGGAGGTTGAGCTAGAAAGAAGCTTTAGAGTCTCTGTGGGTTGAAAGCAGAGGCTACAGGATTGCCCAAGAGCTGCTCTGGATTACAAACTGGTTCTCCCCTAATGTCATTCAAGATATGCAAGTGAAAATTAGAATTATTTTATTTCTGATTGCTTGACTATATTTCTCTGAATGTGGCTCAGCAGTGAAACTGGGACATATATAGACCACTCCCGCCCCCTCCATTTTATGTACATTACAGCCATATAAATAAATGTAATGAAGTTAAATATATATTTACATATCTGATATAGGTGGGAAATAATTTAACATCTGCAAAAGAATCTACACATTCATTCATCTATGATTACATATATAACCTATATGTAAAAATAACTTTAGACCCAGATGTTTAAGTCCAACAAACTCAAAAAGTCTTTAGCTAAAATAATATGTAGACAAAGCACATTTAAAGTGTTATGGCAAAATTTTTAACAGTATTTTAATTGTTGAGGCTATTCTGTTGTTGTGTTTGTTTGGTTTTGGTTTTTGGTGGTTGACCTGTAAGGGGTTGTTGTTTTTAAGCCAGAGAGACCTAAATTCAAATACTTCCATTTACTAGATGACTTGGAACAAGATTCTTAATCTCCTTAAACCCCAAATTCTTCGTCAGTGAACTGGAGATGATTCCTACATTAAAGAGTCATGATGATTAATTGAGACACTGGATGCATAGTGGCTGAACCAATGAATGTTAAATCTTGTACTTAGTTAATTACACAGACATGAACATGATCTCACATGAGGGTGGGATATTTTATACCCCACAGTCTGGTTAAGTTGCATTTTTCTTTTCTGAACACTGTCTTCTCCTTCAAGAATGGAGCTTTGACTTTCCCCTTAGTACTCTAGTAAAAATTAAGGGCAATTATGAAAACAAATCAGGCCCTTGTTTGCTAGAAAACACTTTGCCTCTGTGTTACCACAGATGAGTTTAGTTCTAGTTCCACAAGGAACCCTGCCTTCAGGGCCAAACAGATGGAACAATAAAAGCATCTCTGCAATATCAGCTGAGGCTCTCTCTGCTTGGGGAAAACTTAATCTCCAAGAGCTGGGAGAGAGACAATAATTACCTGCAACCTTTGCTGTTTATCCTACCATAAAGGGAGCTTCTTGTCAGTCAAGCCCCTGGGTCAGGGCTGTTAACTAATAATGGTATTGTCATGAGGACAGCTTTTACTAAAAGAGCTTTGATTCAGAGTTCTAGCTTAGTTTTACCTAAATTAGTAGTTGAGGACTAAAACAAACTTTCCCCACGAATGGAAATGAAAAATTCCCAGGAAGATAAGGTTAGCTAGATGAACGGGTTTGGAGGAATAGTGGGGATTTTATTTTATGTTGTGGAGGTTTTCTCTATGCTGAAGAGCATGAAGAACAACACCTATCTGAAGTATGTGCCAACTGCTTGGTATTAAATCTGAAAAAATTTACCAAATCAGGTTCAACCAGCTCTTAGAGATGGCAGGCACATTCAATCAACAGTAAATAATTATTTAGCACCTGCTGTGTAGGAGGCATTTGGGCTAAGTCCTGGGGAAAAACAAGAGTGAATGAGACAGACAGGGTCTTTGTGAAGTTGACACCCTTGTGGTTGGGACAGACAGTAAACCAGTAAACAAAGACAAAAGGAAACAAATATGTAAAATTTTAAAACTGCAAGAAAGGGCAGTATATGGTATTATAATAGAAAATAAAAGGATTTCTACCTACACAAGATGATCCAGGAAGGCTTCTTTAAGAGGGTGACATTTAAGCTGAGATCTGAAGAATGCTTAGGTTTTATGAAGGGGGTTTGGGAGAGCGCCATTCCAGGCAGAAGGCCAGTAAATGCAAAGATCTTGAGGCAGGAATGAAATTGGTATGCTTTAGGACTTTGAGAAAAGGCCAGTGTGACCAAAACATAGTGAACAGCTTGAGGCTGGGAAAGCAGGTAGTGGCTGGGTTACACGGGGCTCGGTGGGCCACAGTGAGGGGTTTGGATTACATGCTAAAAGGAAGAGGAAGCTTTCAAGGGGTCACAGGAGGGTGGGGAGGAGGGTGACAAGATCTGATTTACTCTTTTAGAAAGATCCACAGTAGTGTGGAAGATAACCAAAGTGGAAGCTGGAGACCAGTTAAAGAGACCATGTCAGAAATCCAGGCAAGAAAGGGTGACAGTTTGGACTAGGGTGGTGGCATCAGAAATGGAGAAATAATAGAGACAAAAGTCACTATAGATTTTGGAGGTAGAACCAATAGAATTTTCTGATAGCTTAAATGTAAGGGGCAAGGTGGGGGGATCAAGGACAACTTCCAGATTTCTGGTCTGAAAAAATGGATGTTGGTGGCATTTTTATGGAAGACTGGTGGCGAAACAGGTTTTGGTTTTTTTTGTTTTGTTTTGTTTTGTCTTTTGTCTTTTTCCATGTCCAGCAATGGATCGCAACCCTCAGTGTTGCCCCCGCACCGGACCGGGGACCGGCAACGGGACTGGAACCCTCGGTGTTGCTCCCGCACCTCGCTCAGCCAGTGAGCGGGAACCTGTCTGTATGTGGGATCCGAACCCTCGGGCGTGAGCATCGCCGCGCTTCCCAGGCGGCGCACTTATCCATTGCGCCACCGGGCCGGCCCGTTTTTTTGTTTTTTTAAAGATGACTGGTAAGGGGATCTTAACACTTGACTTGGTGTTGTCAGCACCACGCTCTCCCAGTGAGCGAACCGGCCATCCCTGTATGGGATCCGAACCCGGGGCCTTGGTGTTATCAGCACCACACTCTCCCGAGTGAGCCACAGGCTGGCCCACGAAACAGGTTTTGAAGGAGAAATCAGAAATACATGTTTGGAAATGTTAAGTTTGAGATGCCCACAAGACACCTATCTTTAGTTCTATCTGTTATTAAATAATTTTAACAAGGACAACACTAAACTTTCTATTTCTTCGGGTTGTTCCCAGCCACAGTGATTATATCTATTAAGATATTTGTTGCAAGTGAAAAGGGTTTGAAAACTTGCTTCAGCCTTTTAAATATTTTTCTTTTTTATATTTTATTTTTAGTTGTTTTGTGTTTAGAGTGGAGGAGAGTGTATTGAAGGGTAAATTCACTGAATCATCTTGACTAGAGTCTTTACTTCCTTTTAATAAAAAGTGAATATTTAAGAAAATTTTTTTAAAAAAAAGAAAACTTGGTTCAGACTTATTATCATACTGAATCAGAAATTTTCACTGAATAATAAACAGGCAGGATGAGGATGAACTTGGGCTTAAGTACTGAGGACTTGTTTCTTGGGCATCTTTAGGAATACAAGCTTGGAATGTTGTTTCTTTAGCCAACGACTACCAAAAAAGGGCAGCGGGGAGGAGAACAGCATTCTCACTTTTTTTTAATCATTAATTCTTCTGTCTGAGCTTTGTATCTCATGAATATTCATAACCAATAAAATAAATAAATCATCCCAAGTGCTAACAGTCCATGATCTAACTTACAGACTAGCAAAGTAAGAAATATCAATTTAATATTTAACCAGTATTACTGCCAAACATTTTTTGGCTCATTTTCTGATAAGTATTCTCTTACATATATAACTACTTCTAACCTAATGTGTCCTAAGCCAATGTATTTATCAATCAAATATATGTACCATGATGTAAGTTTCTTCATTTTAAGTATTTGAACTAAAGAGAAAATATATGGCTCTACCTTATAAGTGCAGAAACAATTGTATGAGTTATAAAAAATTAAAATTAAAATTAAAATTCTTCTGTCTGAATGGTTGAAGAACACTGGTGGGAGTGGGTGGGGTTTTGAAGGTAGCAAACCAACTGATGAGCTACTTGAAAGCAGAACTACTGCTTTGAAAATCTTCCAGTGCAAGAACCACCTTCCCCTACTTTTCTTTTGTGGTAATAGCAATTCTCTCTGCAGCTATGGGGAGACTTTAACAGTGTTTATCCAGCATATTTTCCAAAAGTGTCTTGCAGCAGGATCTTGCTATAAAGTTAAATTGTGTGAAACTAACAATGATTTTTCTATGTGCAAGAGAAGCTAGAAATATCCCAGACATAGCACAAAATGAGCAGTCTGTTTCTCATCTTTAAGACAATTCCAATCCCAGGAGGAATTTAAAAGTTTTAAAAAGCCAAATGGATCACTTATCATAGGTCCAGTGTATCAGTGGCCACATGTACATGACTGATGGTACTATTCTGGCCATTTATATAACTGATTGGTCTTTATTACATCAAGTAAAGCAATATAAATGATAGCTGAGCTCTGGTCATAATGTTCACAGAGATATCTGTGATATTAAGTTATTTTTTCTTAACTTCGCACATTAGAGTTGGTTTTAATTTCAAGTCGTGCTTCCAAGGTTTTCGTATTTCTCTACCCACAAACCCCATAATTTCCATTGTAAACCACCACTGCTGCTCTGACATTTCACTCCTGCAAGATGAAAGTAATTAAGTTACAAACAACTGTGGCTTGGATCTTGCTGGCACTCCTTTCTGCTCACTCACTTGCTCGCTGATGCAGCAGGCTGTCATGTGGGGAGACGCTCTGTGAAGGAGCCCATATGGCAAGAAACAGAGGAAGGAACTGAATCCTGCCAACCACGTGAGTGAGCTGGATCCTTCCTGGTCAAGCCTTGAGATGACTGCAGTCTTGTGAGTGCCTCTGAGCCAGAGGTCCCTGCTAAGCCACCTGGCTTTCTGGCTCATGGAAACTGAGATAAGAAATGTGTGCTGTTTGGGGGTAATTTGTTATGCAATCGTAGATAACTGATATGAGTACACTCAGCAGAGGATGGTTAAAATGGGGATAAAAAGAGGTAATATGAAAAGTATTTAGCTAAATGCCTGACACCACAGTAGGCATTGCACAATGTTAGCTCAATTCCTTTTCTCTATTTCCACTGCCCCACTATGGTCCAGGAACCCATCACCTCATGGTTAGATTCTGGCAATACCTTTGAAACTGCTTTCCTTGCTTGCCTTTGTCCAGCTGGTTATCTTCTTTAAAAAAAAAAAAAAAACACTTCAACAGCTCCCTATTCTTTAAAGGATAAAGACCGAGCTGACATTCAAGGCCCTCCAGGCTGTCCCCATCCTATATTTCCAAGCTTATTTTCCATTTAGCTCTCACATGTCACTCTACTGAGATTAATCTAGTCACTATATCCAAAATACGTTTTGTATATTCCCACCCTAGAAACCTCGCTAATGAAATTTTACCCTTTCAGTTATTCATTCCCTCTTTTCTCCTGAATTCCAAAACCACCACTCTCCCTATCCCATCATTTTAAGTACCATTCAGGATTTATCTCCTCCACTAAGCTTTTTCAAACCTCACCACCTCATAATGATTTTTTTCCATCTCTAAATTAATAATACTTACTCATTTGGTATTTAAAATCATCTAGATATAAAAGAAGTAGAAGCAATTTCAGAAAGCATTAGTCTAAGGATTCATTTTACAGATAAAGAAGCTAAAGCCTAGAGATGAACATGACTCAACTAAATTCTAACAGCACTGGGACTAGAATTCAAGCCTCAACACATTCAGGTTCAATCCTAAAAATATGTACTGAATGTCCATTATGTATATAAAAGGCACTATAAAATTTCAACAGTTTCTACCAATATGCCATTCATTTAATTAACAAAAAATTCCTCAGTAGTATTTACCAGATAATCTGCTTGGAATGAAGACTTTGCCCACAGGAATTCAGAGTAGTGGAAAAACAATAAATAGGGAAAGCAGTAATTACAATATAGCTTGATATGGTCTGGAATAGCAGCATCCAGGGAGACTTAAAATCAACTACATACTATCTTTGGTCCTTCCAATCATTCATTCATCCACTCAGGATAGATACATACATACATACGTACATACAAAGACAGACGGATGGAGAGACAAAATTCTTACTTTCCTAAGGAGATCAAGTAGAAAAAAAAAATGTTCTCTTGAAGCAAATCATGAATAATCTGGATTGTCAATGTTACTAAAAAAAATAATGTTTTTCTAATATATCAGATGTGCAAATTTGGTATTTTTTAAAAAATCTGGAAATACACATATATTGTCCCTTTTTCAGGGTCTATTTTGGAGTCAGAAGGACCCTGAATGTCAAACACCCAGTTTGCAATTTATTTGTTCAGTGATCTGATCAAGTAAGTAGCTTAAACTCTCTCAATTTTAATTTTCTCATCTGTAAAATAGGAATAGTACCGGCCTTGCATGGTATTTTTGAGAATTAAAACATAAAGTACCTTGTTCCCCAATGTTCATTGCAGCACTCTTTACAATAGCCAAGAGTTGGAACCAACCCAAATGTCCATCATCAGATGAGTGGATACGGAAAATGTAGTTTACCTACACAATGGAATACTACTCAGCTATAAAAACGAATGAAATACTGCCATTTGCAACAACATGGAGGGACCTTGGGAGAATAATATTAAGTGAAACGAGTCAGGCAGAGAAAAAGAAATACCACATGTTCTCACTTATTGGTGGGAGCTAAAAATACACAAATAAATTCACTCACACACACACACACACACACAAACCGGGGGGAGGGGGGAAGAAGATATAACAACTACAATTTCTTTGAAGGTGTTACAACAAGCAAACGGAAAGGACATTCTTGGGTGGGAGGGGGGAGAGGGAGGAGGGAGGGAGGTTTCAGTGATGCGTCATAATAATCAACCACATTGTATATTGACAAAATAAAAAAAAAATTTTAAAAAAAAGCTCAAGGGAAAAAAAATTTTATAAAAAAAAAACAGTAGAATGCATAAATAAATGTATATTCTTGTGATGAAATGCTAGACAATAAAGAAAATCACCAAAAAAAAAAAAAACCATAAAGTACCTTAATGAATGACAGTTATCCTGCCTTTCAAGTAATCAATACAAAATATTCTTTATAAATAAAAATTGTGTTTAATAACTAAAACACAATTCAAATTTAATTAAGGGCATTGCATTACTGTCAAAATGTATAATAAAATTCCTGCAGTTACTAACTCTCCAAAATGAAACTCCTTTGCAAATTCTTCTAGAATAGTAATCACTGCATAAGTGCCTTTGCTATTTTCAGGCAGTAACATTCTGAGAATCCACGGTATACCAGATGCTACATGGAAAGAAAAAGAAAACCCTGTATTTAAGTAGTTTAGAATACAAATGAGAACACAAGAGAGAACAGTTCTTTGTACGAAGCAAGCAAATCCATTCTCGTGGATTTAGACGTGAGGAAAAGATACCAGCAATGAATGCCAAGAATATAGTTCAACTTAAGCAGGTAAGTTTTTGATCAGATCAAAATGGGATCAATTAGGAAAAACTGTATACAGGAAATGCTTTACAGAGTAGTAGATCCTTTTTATGTTGACATACACATAATAATTTACTGATATTCTGTGATATGTTCAATGTGTTGTTCCTTACTAGCACTTTATAGTTCAATAAGCTGTGCAAAATTGCAATGAACAATGTGCACAAAATCAGCATTTCCATCACTTTGTACATGCATCTGCAATGCACTGCCCTAAGATGATTTGTGTGTCTGCTTTTTATTGACCAAAATTGGTGCTTTTAGATCCCAAAAAAGAAGTAATCAAGGGAGTTCAAACTATTAAAAAATACATACATTGTCTCCAGACTTTGTGGTCATCTGAATTTTATTCTTTATAAGATTCGCCTACTGTAAGTCACATGTTTTTACCATTTATATTATAACAAGAAAAAATGAATAGTAAGAATGAGATAACAGAGAAAACAATAAAAATAGATTTCTTTTGCTTTCAAATAATTCCACACCAAAACGTTTTGTGGAAAATAAAGTGATTTTTAATCTATAAATAAAACTCTCTAAATGATAAAAATAGATTTAAATGTATAACAGGTCTTACGATGATTTCAATAAATCAGGCATTCCAGAACACAATGTGGAGGTACAACAATTACATGGTGATTCCTTAACATTCCAGGGGATAAAGACCTTTTCCAAATACAGAAAGAAAGTAGTCTTTCTACAACGTTAATCTTTAAGAGCTATTCTCCTTTATAGACTACCACATTATTGTCAGTTTCATACACTTTTACTTTATAAAGAGTTCCCATAGGAAGAAGTTTCTGAAGGTTTTCCCATATATATACAGCTACATTTTCTGTTGTGCTGTAGAAAAAAAGAAAGAAAAAAACGTTCAAAATGCAAATAATAAGCAAAATTTCACATTTAATATTGACAAAAAACAGAAATTCTAGTTTTGAAAGACATCATTAAACTAAAACTTTAGAAATCAACAGCAATCAGATAAAATGTTAAAATCAATTCTTTCTTACCGTCTGTCTAAGGCAAATAGTGACACCCACCTTACAACATCTGCAAAGTATGGCACATCTGCATCCAGATTCTTATGATCCAGGGGCTTCATAATTGCCTCCTAGAGACAAAACAAAGGAAAAAATCATTGACTCCATTTTTGACTCAAATTCCAATGTGTTCCACCTGTGCCTCTAAACTTTATCATTTAGCCACTAACTCAATACTTGTAAGTTCTATACCTGTGTCTTTCAAAGCAATCTAACAAAGTTTAAAGTTGTAAAATAAAGTCAGGCCCAGCTCTCTGTAATGATTAGCTATCATTGTTACTGAATGCAAAGAGGCAAGAAACCAAAAAGTAAAGAATTCCTGGAGCTTTCTTGTAACACAAGCCATTGTGATTCAGAATTCAGTTTAATACTTCTTGAATTCTGTCCAAAAAGTTATCAGAACACCTTTCCATAACAGTCTCACCTATGGAACAATGCCACAGTATCATTAGGACAAAGATCTAGTGAGCATTACATTTTATAAAGCAGACCTAGACTGAAATTATGTAAATAATTCTAAATTTCTGCTATGAGGACTAATTTAAGAATGGGCTTGGGTTCTTAGAAGAAAAAAAGACCAACATGCAAAGACTATTACTCACCAATGCTTATATATATTAACATAATGTTTTCCCTTGTCATTAGCAAGGATTTAATTGCCTTATTCTTTGGAGGTTTTTACTCTTAGATATTATACAAAATCTAAGCATTTATAAAACAATCTAATTTTCTATATGGCATGGTTTCAAAAAGGGTACATTAATAACAATAATAGCAATCATTTCTTGAGTAAAGCTAGAATCATAAAAAGAGTAATTCCTAAATCAGACAGCTTTTGAAGTAAATCAAATGAAGGGAAGTTCCACCAGTATATCAAGAAAATAAATATCTTTATCTTCATTCCCAGTTTCAGTCCCAACTTCTACACTAAAGCCTTTTCTGCAGGGCTATAACTTCACTTCATATGCTATGATGAGCCACTTTTACTGATGGGAGCGTGTGGTATTCTTCAGGTACACAAAAGCAGAAAAAACCATAGAGAACCCCTCCTCTAGTATTTAATCATATGTTTGCTTGAGACCTCTCATATTGCTGTCTTGTCTTGTACAACACTTTGGGGTATACATTTTACATCCTCAGTAAATGTGGGAACTCTGTCTTTACAACTTTTCTGAAGTACTCTGAGCACGGTGCTATTTGTTCACTTGTTCTCTTATTTATTCAACCAAGTTATTGAGCACTTAAATTATTTCTTAAGCTCCTAGAAAAAGTAAGTACATACTCTGTGAGCTATGTCTCATTCACCTTTGTATTACCAGTACTTAGCTCAAAAACTGAGGCAAAGTAGGCAAATTTGTTGAACACATAGATAAGAAGAAATGTGAAGGAAGTAATGATTATTAACATAATTTTTATGAAACAAATGTCAAATTTCAGAACAAAGTAAATTGCAGAGCTGAAATGAACTAAATAAACAGGTGAAATGACAGAATAATAAGAACAGCCGAATGGAAGGAAAACCACTCCCAGCTTTGCAAATGACTTACCATATAACCTGGGGCAAGTCAGTTAATTGTTCAGCATTTCTCAATCTTAATCCTAGGGATGAAGTTGGTTTGGGTAATCTCTAAAGTCTCTTACAATGCAAGAATTCTAGAATGACATAATCAGTAAGCTCTTCACTGAGCACCTTCTTGTGAGTTATCTCTATGATGAACTGCCCTAGTGAGTTTAAAATAGAGCCAGAGTGAGCAAAGGTACAAGGAATATTCAGAAGAGGAACAGAAAGCTTAGAGGAGAAAGCTGCGTCTTGAAGGAAGGGCAGAATTTGTTAAATGGAGGAAATCAGGATATTCCAGCAAGGAATACAGGTAAGCATGCTACATTTCTTCCCATCACTGTGACACAACTGTGACTAATTTCCATTAAGTCATCCAAATACCTTTAGAAGGCTGGGAAAAGTTTCTCCAACTCCTCTGCCACTCCCACACCCAATTCCACTCACAGAGTCATGGTACCACAGGAGATAACTTGTTAGGGCAGTAGAAAGGGGCTGCCAAATATTATACTTAGGGGACAGCACATAATAAGCACCCAACATGACATTACCTCCAAATGTTTTTTGAGGTCAGTCAAATTCATAACCATTCCTGTAACAGGATCAATCTAAAGAATAAATAAAGGTAAGTATTACTCTAATAGGCTCTCCATGTTTAAACCATTGGCAAATTATTAAAGGCTATACAACGTGCAGAGATTGTGCCCACATTTGCAGAGACAATCATTAATCTCAGCATGGAAGCACCATGTGCTTCAGGAATCCTTTTCATTGTACAGCTCTTCTACCTGTCTGCACACAGCACATTAAAGACAACACTTTGGGAGAAGAGAGGCCTGGAATGGCAGCTGCTCACCACACACACAGGCAAACAATGAAGCAATACTGATTGGAACAGAAGTTTTCAACACAAAATCCATCACGATGGCTGAAAGAGGGCCCATCAATCTGCACAAACCACAAATATTTTTTAGCACGTACCTCTCCATATAGTGTCACCACAACTATGGGGAAAAAAACAAAATACCAAAAACACAGCATGACTTTCAACAGTTTAACATCCAAGCACAAGTAGCAACATAAATTAAATATTAGATCTCTGTCCCCCAAAACTATACTTATATTTTCCTCAAAACATTTGTTCTTTTAGTTAAGATTTTTTTTTTATCAAGCAAGCAAGACTCAACCAAGACAGACGATCTTAGTAGGAGCTTTGCTAAGCAGAAGTCCTTAGTTAAGGCCACAAAGGTATAAATCTGCTTATAATGTTGATGCACTAGGAAGGATGGAGATGGTGCTCAACCTCTGCCTGTAAAAGTGGAAAATGTACATTCAGATGTCCAGCTATACACTGAACTGGTCCAATTCTGGGCAGTGCCTTCCTGAACAAGCAAAACTACTACTAGGCTTTAAACTCTTATCCTTTTACTCACACAAATGTACAAGGTTTACAAAATGCTTTGTAAATTAACAAGTGCTTGTAGGAAGCATTCGAAAAATCCTGATGATCAGTACTTTACAAATTAATAACATTTATAAATTTTTTTTCAGCTATATACAAACATCATTAGGTATTACATGAGAAATGAGTACACTGAGATTGAGAGAGATCATAGATCATGTACGAGGCAGTAACTAAGCTAGAAATCCTGATTGTCTGACACCTTGTCCTTTTTTACGCCACCACACTGTGGCTTTCGTAGCTGTTTTTTGAGGCATCAGCTGTATCTCAAAGAATCAAGTCTCTTATCCTTGCACATATTACTTTCTTGGAACAATGTTGGCAAAGTTTTAGACCCAACCTATTTTCCTGCTTTACAGTACATTCCTAGGCAATATTCCCCTATTGTCATTCATTATTTACTCAAAGAATACAATCTAATTTTAACAGTAGCCTCAGCTGTACCTAATCAGAAGGAAACATGCTGTCCAGAAAATCTCTATGCACTCTAAGATCAAGGAAAAAAATTCTTTAAACCATTCATCACTTTGGACTATCCATAACAGAGCAGACAACTGAGAGATAACACTTAAGGCACATCCGACCAACACAACAGATGTTTTTGTTTTGAACTTCCATTTAACTTCTCATTCAAGGCTCAAAGCATTCTGTCTGTAAGTTTCTTACTTATTATGCCTGTATTTGCAGAACACCCTTACACCCTTATTGAAGGGATAAAATTTCAGCAGTTTTTCTCCTACCTTTATAGTTGTGCCCATGGCCATTTGGATTGCTGCATTTCCCAAACAGTTTCAAGTTTTCTTCATTACTCAGAGATTTGCTGACAGAAAAAAAAAGCCAGCATTACACAAGTATCACTTTCAAACCTCTTCTCTTCTCCCTACATATATTATTTGCTTTGGTCTTTAAAAAGTTCTTTAGCTGACCAAATGGAGAGTCATAAATCGCTCTGATTTCATTACTCAGCTATACATCAGAAACCAGTGTATACATGCTTCTTAATTAGACTACTATACCATACAAATTAGCATAAACAAACCTTAAATCCAATCCCCTTGTTCCACAGCAAGATTTCAAGAAGTGACTTGCTCATGGTCCTTCTATTGTTCAATTCCACAAACATTTACTGAGTAGCAACTGTGTGTTAGGCATGTGCTGAATGAAGCAAGAGCATGTAATGAAAACCACAAAAAGATGCTTGTCTTCAAGCAGCTTAAAACCTCATTTCTCTTGAAATGACCTAGTAAGTCTCCTCTTGAACAACCTTGCTTTACCATGCCTCACCGATTGCCTGATGATAACTCTACCAGTCCAGTTAGGGATATTCAAATTAAGTGTAATTTTTAAATTATAATACTTAGCTGTTGTTCCAGACAGAGAACAATTTAATGAATTTTTGTACCTCTACCTGCCCAATCAACTTTGCACCTTCTATGGGGCCTTACCACCCTCATATGTTTGAGATTCCTATTACACTCCTCTTTCTTTTTGAGGTCTTCTTTATTATTCCCTCCACTTGTCCTGCTCACTTCTCACTTCTAGAGCACTGACGTTCACAAAGCTTTTGCGCAAAACTCTCTCACTATAACTGGCCAGATTGTAAATTCAAGACAAGAGGCAGTGACCACGGTGTGCTGATCCCTGTTGCCTAGCACGAAATCAGTTAAGCCACCGAATAAAAGGATGAACACTGTCAGAGAGAAATGACTATTCTCATTTTCCAATGAGGAAACGGGGTTTCTGAAAGTGGAGCTTGGGGCCGGCCTGTGGCTCACTCCGGAGAGTGCGGTGCTGATAACACCAAGGCCCCGGGTTCAGATCCCATATCGGGATGGCCGGTTAGTTCACTGGGTGAATGTGGTGCTGACAACACCAAGTCAAGGGTTAAGATCCCCTTGCTGGTCATCTTTTAGAAAAAAAAAAAAAAAAAAGAAAGTGGAGCTTGCTGGTGAGTGGTAAAACTCACAAAATCCACTCAAGCACAGTGAAGCAGTCTTAGTGCTGGGGTTCAAATTCCAACCGTGCTGCTTGCTTAGGAGACTGAACATCTGGCTCATTTTATCTTCAGTAAAAAGGTACAAAATTTGCCTTATTATATGAGGTACGGTCACTAATGCTCCCGGCATGTAACATTAGCTAACGTTTATCGAGTGTTTACGACGTGCCGGGTACTGTGTAACCTGGGCGAGTTCAACTCGTTGAACTTCACAGCAACCTTGTGAGCTATACTAAGGGACTTTGGGGGACAAAGACATTATTTCGGGGCACAGAGCTGGACTGCAGCCTCTGGGTTCCCAATCCGGCCCGTCTTCCTCCGCAGACGGCTTGTTAACCACCACGCTCCACCTCCTTCTCTCGAGCTCGGTCACCTCCGGCAGTCACTACCGTTCTTGTTGCGGGCTGCCCGGGGCCGCAACGTGGCCCAACCATCACGCGTCCCCGTCGCAGGGCTCCAGCGCGCGCACGTAAGCACGCCCCCAGCCCCTCCCCCCGTGACGTTCCCCGGCCCGCCCCATTGGCCCCCGTGGACACAACCCACCTGTACAGCCGGTGGCTCGCGCTGAAGGACACCAGGCGGGACACTCGCGCCCGGCGGCGACCGCTGCGCGCTGCGGCGCTCATCCTCTTCCACCCACCGTCCGCGCACTCCGGCCAGCTGTGGGGCCACCCTCCCCCTTATCTCTGGTATCCTTAGGTTTGTTCTCTCCTTCTGAAAGTTCAATGTATTGTTGTGGTCTTTTTTCTTTCTTTCTTTCCTTCATTCCTTACCCAGCAGCCAGTTATAAGTGAGAACATGCAGTATTTCTCTTTCTTTATCTGGCTTATTTCGTGGGCGGGGCCTTCCCGGTGGGCGGGGCCTCCCCGCGGCTGCGCAGAGCGGGCTGGCGCGCCCTCCTCCGTGCTCCTGCGCTCAGGCTTTGGCCAATCCCGACCTGAGGAGCTCCACCCTCCGTTGGGAGCTCTCCCCACCCTCGGAAGCGTCTCTCACCATCTGAATCTTTTGGTTACCTAGGATACCTAGAGTTCCAATAGCTAGGAATACCTTGGAGCGGTCGGATGGGGGGACGGGGGTTTTGATTTTTATGCCTGCTCAGCCTGAAGCCACACTACGCAGTTAGGGCCAGTCTGGTCACACTTTGAGTCCTCGAATGACCTCTTCGAGCTTCCCCTCCCACTCCCTTCTAGAAAGCCCTGGGTTAGTTACTACAGAAAGCTACAGTGGCTGGTTATTCTATCAGACGGCCACAGTCTACTTAGAGCATAAAAAGAGCAGAAATTTGAGAGCAGTGTGGGACCACATGGCTTTCAGAGATGATGCTACTTTTGGACTGTTGCGTCATGATTCTTAACTAAGGGAAATTCTAAAACCACCCTTATCATCCACAAGCGTGCATAAACCCATTTATCACTCTGGGTTGGCATAGTGTGCACACATGCACCCGTGAACACATGCTTCCCTAGCCAATATAGATGCCTTGACAGTGAAAGGATCTTGTTTCCTCACATCTACTCACAAGGGTGCCCAAACTACACACAGTTCGCAACACCATGTCACCTCTTGCCTCCATTCATTCTTTCATTAAATATTTATTGGACATCTACTATAGGGCTGGCACTGCTTCCAGGCACTGAGGAGGACAGCTTACATTGTATGTATATGAGAAAAACCAAACGATGAAAAGAAGGACAAGTCAGTGATTAATAACAGACTAGGAAAATTTCCTGCGCACTTAGAAAAGGAAGATAGAATCATGGGGGTAGTAGAAATAGAAGCCTGAAGGTGATTTCTCTCATATGTCTTGTCTCCAGCCATATATTGTTTGTTCTGCATTAAATTATTAACATCTTATGTAGCAAACATTCTTCACACATTTTAAAATGTTTGTCTAAGCTCCCCCATTGATCCGTAAAGAAAGGACTTCAAAGAACTGTAAGCTTTCAGAGATTTTTGAGATGGAGACTATTGAGTTTAATCCTCTCATTTTACAGATAAGAAAATACAGGACCAGATAAGTGTATTTCCCAATATTACCCAGGACGTAAATACTCTCACAGTCAGTGGTTACATAAACACTGTACTCATTCTGAAAACATTTTACAGATTCAAAATAAAATAAAAGGTAAAAGGTAGAAGGAATTTCTGAAAAATTGCCTTTATTACTTGTTTGCTTTAGTAAAATACTCCATGGCATTTGCAAAGTTCTTACGATAAATTATTAAAGCTAATTCTTTTTTTTTAACTGGCTAAATATTTAATTTTTATTATTTATTATTAGCATATTCATTCTTACAAATCATATTTCCTTATGCCCTTTACCTGACCTATCACTTCCCAAACCCTTTCCCTCCCTCCCCCTTATCTCTGGTATCCTTAGGTTTGTTCTCTCCTTCTGAAAGTTCAATGTATTGTTGTGGTCTTTTTTCTTTCTTTCTTTCCTTCATTCCTTACCCAGCAGCCAGTTATAAGTGAGAACATGCAGTATTTCTCTTTCTTTATCTGGCTTATTTCACTTAACATAATTTTCTCCAGACTCATCCATGTTGCTGCAAATGGAAGAATTTCATTCTTTTTTATGGCTTAGTATTCCATTGTGTATAAATACCACATTTTCCTTATCCAGTTGTCTGTTGATGAACACAAAGAGCTGCAATGAACATTGGAGTGCAAGTATCCTCTTGACATCATGATTTCCATTCCTTTGGATAGATATCCAGTACTGGGATTGCTGGATCATATGGTAGTTGTATCTGTAGTTGTTTGAGGAAACTCCATACTATTTTCCATAATGGCTGTGTTAATTTACAGTTCCACCAAGAGTATAGAAGAGTTCCCCTTTCTCCACATCCTCTCCAGCACTTGTTATTCTCAGTCTTTTTAATAATGGCCAGTCTATCTGGGGTGAAGTGATGTCTCAATGTGGTTTTGATTTGTGTTTCTCTGATGGCTAGTGATGCTGAGCATTTTTTCATGTACTTGTTGGCCGTTTGTATGTCTTCCTTTGAAAAATGTCTATTCATTTCCTTTGCCAATTTTTTAATTGGATTATTTGGTTTTTTTACTGTATAGCTGGAAATTATCTCAATACAATAAAAGCCATTTATGACAAATCAATCACCAATATCATCCTGAATGGGGAAAAGCTAAAAGCTTTTCCCGTAAGAACAGGAACAAGACAAGGATACCCACTCTCACCACTCCTATTTAACACAGTACTGGAGGTACTAGCCAGAGCAATCAGTCAAGAGAAAAAAATAAGAAGAATCCAGGTTGGAGAGGACAAAGTCAAACTGTCCTTGTCTGCAGATGAAATGATCTTATATATAGAAAAACCTATAGACTCTACCAAAAAATTCTTACAGCTGATTAACAATTTCAGTAATGTTGCAGGACACAAAATCAGCACCCAAAAATCAGTGCCATTTTTATACTCCAGTAACAAACTAGCAGAAAATATTAAAGCTAATTCTATACAAGGGTACTCACCAAATTCACCCTCAGTGAACCTGTTAGGGATTGAATTGTCACCCCCCCAAAATTCATATGTTGAAGTCCTAACTCTCAGTACCTCAGAATGTAACTTTATTTGGAAATAGCATTGTTGTAGATTTAATTAGTTGAGATTAGGGTGGGTCCTAACCCAAAATGACTGGTATCCTTATAAAAAGGGAAATCTTGGACATAAACAGATAAATACAGAAGGAATGCCATGTGAAGACCCAGAGACAACATCACCTACAAGCCAAAGAGAGAGGCCTAGGACATCCTTCCCTAACAGCCCTTGGAAGTGTCAAACTCAAAATATACAGAGACCAATCTCTAAAGAAAACATTTGGGAAAAACAAAATTGCAATTTGGGGCATGCACACAGGCTGGGATGGTCTCCAGAAAATTCAAAGAACAAAGAAAGGATTGGGAGTTTTATTACAGAAATGCTACATTGTTTTGAAAGAAAACTCATTGGCACTATTGAAGTTTTTCAGAGTTGGCAAGATCTGTAGGTGAGGGACAGCTGTAGGTAAAAATAGTCTTAAGAGTCATGGCCAGCCATTTCAGCAGCCATAAGGTAAAACTGGCCTTAGAGTAAGAGCAAGCTGTTTCAGCAGCTGGGCTTGCAAAAATTCTTGAAGCAGGTGCCATGGGTATGTCAAGAATGACCCAATTCGTATAACCAGCTCTGACAGAAATAACAAAAACCAACCTTGATTTCAGACATCTAGTCTCCAGAATTGTGAAACAATACATTTCTGTTGTTTAAGCACCCAGATGTGGTACTTTTTATGGCAGCCCCAGCAGACTATACCACTAATTAACCAGTAAGCACACAGCATTCCCTTTAACTTAGCTTTCAGTGCTTTGAGATAAACAGCCATTTAGGTGTAGTCCCTACTCACGCAACATTTACTGGCTTTGTGCTTGGCTCCTTTGTCTCAGTAGCCTTGCTTCTCTAAAGAGATCTCATAAGGTATTCAAATAGACACATATTGGCAAGGCAGCCCCCATATCCCTTACCTTCCTGCACTTATTCACTCATTAAGTTTTTTTCAAAAAGTTTACTTTTAATGTCTACTAAATGCCAGGCACACTAAGTACCAGAGGCACAATGATGATAAAAAATACATGGTCCTTGTCCTCATAAAGTTCAGTTTAGTGGGGGAGCCAGATACAGAAATAATATCATGACAAAGAAAAAACTAATTCTGCCTCAGAAAATAAAAGAAGTCTTTTAAGAGAAAATAATTCTTGAGCTGGATTTCAAAGTTCACCAGATGAATGAGAAGGAAATTCCAGAATGAGAAGATAGTGTGAGCAAAAGAAATGTAGATAAGTCCAGCTTGTTTAGTGCATTTTGACAAGTTCTTGGATACAACGGGGAGACAGGTGAGAGAGAAGACTGGAAACATTGACTGGGCACCAAATTATTGAAGGGTGGGAATGTCATTTTAAGTATAGAGGAAAGGAGGCTCCTCCCCAGTAGAAGAGAATTTTCATCCTTGAGTCACATTTCCAGGCACCCATGAGCCTTGTTTCCTCACATGCAGGGTCACAATGTATTAAAAGTTCCACATATGGCTGTGGCTTACTCTCTGGTTCTACACTCAGAGAAAAAAACTAGGTCAAAACTCCTGGGCCCAAGTAGGTCTGGCCACCTTACCAACATTCTATTCTGCTTCTCATCTCCTGTAGTAAGCTGCCACAGGGATGGGCTGCCTTCCTCTCCCTTTTAACCTCAATTATGTACCACATACTTCCTTTCCTTCAGTCTCTGGACACTGGCTAGTGATAAGAGTTCGGATTAGGGAGAGAAAGAGGCCCTGCCTATGCTTTGAGCCTTGGTCATATGCTTATTCAATTCTACCAGAACTTTCTGCCTTGGATTACCAGGCTTATGTGCCTAGATTATAAAATGTCACTGATTCTTTTTTTCTTCTCCTTCAAGAAACTGAGTTTTCTCTCCCAGCGCAGAATTCTGGCATCCTAAGTCAAAATTTTATGATTATACTGTGTATTAGTCAGGGCTCTCTAGACAGAATTGATAGGATATGATATAAATATGAGAGATTTATTAGGAGAATTAGCTCATGCGATTGTGAAGAGAAGTCCCTCGATAGGCTGTCTGCAAACTGGATATTGGTAGCATGGCTAAGCCCAAGTCCAAAGCCTCAGAACCAGAGAAGCTAATGGTGTCCTTCATGTAAATATTGGAACCCAAAAGCTGAAGTCTCATGCTCCGATGTCCACGGACAGGAGAGAAGAGTGTATCCTAGCTCCAGCATATAGAGAGAGAATGATTTTCCTTTTTTCCGTTTTTTGTTCTCTCTGGGTCCCCAGCAGATTGAATGGTTTCCAGCCATATTGGGGATGCATCTTCCCCACCAAGTCCACTCAGACTCTCCTGCTAATCTCTTCTGGAAACACCTTCATGGACACACCTAAAAAGATAGCTTTACCAGGTTTCTTGGCATTTCTTAATCTAATCAAGTTGACACCTAGAATTAACCATCACATGCTGCTAACTTTATACAAGGATACTTCAAAAAGTCCGTGGAAAGATTTGCATTATCTTTTAATTCCACTTTTCCACAAAATTTTTGGAGTACCCTCATATGTTTGAACTTCACTCCCTGTATATTACGATGGAGAAAAGGTTTACAAACAGAAAAAAGACACGATCAGATCTGTGTACTTCCCAGAGGACAACCAGAGTCTCCCTCACCCTCTGAGAAAGTACAATGCATGCCTTTTCAGGGACTTCTGTGAAATATCAAAGGAGTTATGTTGCTGTGGTTACCTTAGGCTTTATGCTCTTGCATCTGCTTTTCAAGGAGTCTTCAAAGGTTCATGGAAGGGGGCCGGCCCTCTTGGGAAGCACGGCGGCGCTCCCGCCGAGGGTTCGGATCCCACATACAGACCGGCCGCTCACTGGCTGAGCGAGGTGCGGGAGCAACGCCGAGGGTTGCGATCCCGTTGCCGGTCCCGGTCCGGTACGGGCGCAACACTGAGGGTTGCAATCCGTTGCCGGTCACGAAAAAAGACAAAAAGGAAAAAAAAAAAAAAAGGTTCATGGAAAATGCATATTATAAAAAAACTGTAGGTGGATTTAAAATATTTTTTGCAACAAAATAAACTCTTAAGTTTTTATAACATGTCTGAACAGAATCTAGTGTGAGGCACTAATAAAAGAGCCCCTATCAGAGCAATATGAATTCTGCTAAAATTAAAGCAAGAACAAACATCAAATTTATGGTGAAGCTTGGGTGGAAGAATGGTGAAATCACTGTTGCTTTACAAAACGTTTATGGAGACAATGCCCCAAAGAAATCAGTTTACAAATGGATAACTCATTTTAAGAAGAGACAAAACAATGTTGAAAATGAGGCCCACAACAGCAAACCATCCACATCAATTTGAGAGGACAAAATTAATTTTATACATGTCCTAATTGAAGAGGAACAATGATTAACAGAAATAATAACCAATACCACAGACATCTCAGTTGGTTCCATTTATACCATTCTGACTGAAAAATTAAAGTCAAGCAAACTTTCCACTCAGTGGGTACCAAAACTGTTGTGTCCAGATCAGCTGCAGACAAGAGCAGAGCTTTCTATGGAAATCCTAAACAAATGTAAGCATTTCCCTGAAGAATTGTAACAGGAGATGAAACATGGCTTTACCAGTGTGATCCTGAAGACAAAGTACCAAAAGCAGGAAGTGGTCCAGTCAAAGTAAAAGCCAACTAGCCAAGAGCAATGGTCAAGGCAACAGTGTTTCAGGATGCTCAAGGCATTTTGCTTGTTGACTTTCTGGAGGACCAAACAGCAATAACAGCTGTCTATTGTGAGAGTGTTTTGAGAAAGTTAGTCAAAGCTTTATCAGAAAAACACCACGGAAAGCTTCGCCAGAGAGTTCTTCTTCACCATGACAATGCTCCTGTGTTCATTCCTCTCATCAAATAAGGGAAATTTTGCAAGAATTTCTATGGGAAATCATTAGGCATCCACCTTACAGTCCTGATTTGGCTCCTATTGACATCTTTTTGTTTCCTAAAAAATCTTTAAAGTATACCCATTTTTCTTCCGTTAATAACGTTTAAAAAAAAGGGGGGGGGGCTGCACTGACATGGTTAAATTCCCAAGACCTTTGGTTCTTTAGTGATGGACTATATGGCTGCTATAATTGCTTACAAAAATGCCATAAACTTCATGGCGCTTATGTTGAGAATTAAAGTTTATATTTCTTACTTTTATCTTTTAATTCCATTTTTCCACCAACTTTTTGAAGTCCCCTCATATTAGTTCTGTTTAGGTATCTTCTTGCCATTCTACACCTGCTGTTGTCTTCTGTGTCTCATAAACCCAGACGTGGAACTTAAGGCCTTTTATTTTATTGCCACAGTGCAACCCCTGCACGTGACATTTGTATGTATAGAACACTTCACTAAATGAGATAGGGTTTGTGAAGTCTGAAATAACTTTTAAGGAAAATTAGAGAAGGAACTCACTATGTTGGTCCAGGACTGTGCAAAGAGCCTAACATGAGTTCACAGGTGCCCCAAATTACACGTTTGGGGGCCCTCTGCACCAACGTTCAACATGCAGAGGTAGCATGGACAGTTTAACTGGTCCTGGGTTAGAGTTCAGCCAAGGGCAGGGAGTATAACTGAAGGAAAAGGGAACAAGGAATTTTGAGGGTGTTGGCAAGAGTATGGTTTAAGTGATAGATCTAGGCTGTTTAGGGCTCTTAGTAAAACCTGGTGTTTAGAAATGTGAAGATTATATGGTCTGTAGTGCCGCCTGTTACTCAACAAAATGAAGAACTACTGACTTTTCATCAATCAATACACGTGGAGACTAGAAAAATGCCTGATTTTAGTGATGTCCTTCAAAACAACAACCTCCCAAGGCTAAGCTGGGGGTGGGCTGGGGGGTGGTAGCAGATAGTCCACAGGAGGGTTGTGCAACTGCAACAGCATCTGCTGTGGATGTCAGAGAAACAGCCAGTTTAGAAGAAGCCTCCAAGCATGATACAGCAGACTTCCTGTCTTCTGAGTACCATCGGACCAACAGTAACAGGCAGAGTGTGATGGAAAGAACAAGGTGCTTTTCAGATCTATATTCAAAGTCCATTTTCTATGATTATTTGTATTTCTTCTCCCAGGACCTCTGTCACCCACCTATCTGATGGTGGTAATGACTCAGTTTCATATTCTTATCATTACCTAGGGGAAGATATATGCAATTAATGTAAATTTGAAACTCTCTTCAAAAGATTGTATTAACACTAGCTTAATGATTTCAAGGAAAAATGCTAAGAAAATATAAAACCATAATTATCTCATGAATTCTGTTTTTAATAGAAATTTAAAAACCAAACGTCTATGGTTTGAGAGGTGGTGTGCCCTTTTTGCTCTCTCTTTTGTACAGAGCACACTCGTTTTAAACCTAGTTCCCAGACCTTGTGGTTGTCCCATCAGATGGGTACAAAGGTGCCATGGAACCCATAAGGCATTTGCACAGGTACTTCTGCTCGGCCCAGTTCTTCAAAGTTCTTGGCATCCAAGACTAGGAGAAAATTGTTTTCATTCTAGAAAAGGAAAGACAACACTGAAAATTTCCTCTTTTTTTCATCAAAAATCTGTCTGTCTTCTCCACTGGGCTTTAAAATTTCTAACAGAGAGACCATGTCTTATTCATCTTCATGTCTATCCCCAGCACTAGCACAGTGCCTCGCCTATCTACTCACTGCTGAATTCTTGAGCTGGACTGAAAAGGAAATTATGGCCGAAGAATTTCATGCCTAGAGCAAAGAAATTAAGTTGTTTATATCAATCACCTTCAAAGGATCTCTTTGAGTTTAATGATCTTTTTACTTGCCCCTTTCTAATCTCCTAAGAGACATAGAATCTCTTTCTTCCAAATTAGAAACACCTCTATTTTGTGTTATGTTGGAGCTATTCAAAGGGCAGCATTGAAAGGGAGACTGAGATTTTCCCTGATCTAATTACAGGAATAACAAGTGCATGGCATGAGGATTAAGTCCTCTTAAGCCCATGGCAGACATCACTAATTAATCACAGCACTTTTCCCCCTAAACCCTTAAAAGACCTTAGAATCCTACACCCCAGGAAGCCACTAACAGTTGATCAAACCTGGTACTCAAAGTGAACCTATTTACCACAAGATTGTCCTGGACAAGAAATCAGATAGTAAGCAACATTATCAAGACACTAGTCCAGAACTTATGACATTGGACTTTGAGGACAGTTCACTGAAACTGGCAGCACAGGCCGTAGTGTGAACATTAGTCTAGAAGTCAGAAGGCTTAGATTTAAATACTGGCTTTGCCACTATCCTATCTGTTGCAAGTCTTATTCAACTTCTTCAAGGTACAAATTCCACGTGTGTAAAATTGTGTCCCACAAAGTTGTTTTGATGACTCAATACGATAATATGTATGAAAGTAGTCCCTAAATTACAAATCCCAATGCATATGTGAATTATTATTATGGTCCTACAAATAGAACTTTAAAACAATAATAAAATATGGATTGTAATTAAAATGTATGTAGATAGTAAGAAGAAAAGAGAAAAGGTGCCATATTGGAATCAAAGTAAACTATCTACAGCATCACTAAATATAACCCCAAATGGCTTAGTGCTGCTTTTCTCTTTAAAGACAGGGATGTATATTTACCTGCTTGGGGGTGATCACCACAGAAAGAATAACCCCACCATCTTCTTCATTGACTCCTGGTACTGAAACAAAAATAGGTTCTGAGGGATAAAAGCCATCTTCTCTCCAAACCTGCAAGTCCCAAAAAAAAAAATATTTGGTAAAAGGCCAGTTGTGATTGGGAAGCTTTCTATAGCTTGTGCTACTCTCAGCGTGAATATTGCAACAGCAAGAATCAGTCTTACTGGGCCGGCCCGGTGGCTCACTCGGGAGAGTGCGGTGCTGATAACACCAAGGCCCCGGGTTCGGATCCCATATAGGGATGGCCGGTTCGCTCACTGGCTGAGCGTGGTGCTGACAACACCAAATCAAGGGTTAAGATCCCCTTACCGGTCATCTTTTAAAAAAAAAAAAAAAGAATCAGTCTTACTGGGCCGGCCCGGTGGCTCACTCG
Source organism: Galeopterus variegatus (assembly GCF_000696425.1). Lineage (NCBI taxonomy): Eukaryota > Metazoa > Chordata > Mammalia > Dermoptera > Cynocephalidae > Galeopterus > Galeopterus variegatus. Next base: position 95,310 of record NW_007728097.1, on the reverse strand, counting down.
GGAGAGTGCGGTGCTGATAACACCAAGGCCCCGGGTTCGGATCCCATATAGGGATGGCCGGTTCGCTCACTGGCTGAGCGTGGTGCTGACAACACCAAATCAAGGGTTAAGATCCCCTTACCGGTCATCTTTTAAAAAAAAAAAAAAAAAGAATCAGTCTTACTGCATTGAATACATATAGAGAGGAAGCTTTTGCAGTCCTAGATTCCATTACCATCAAACACAATTTGATTGATTAGAATTTCCCATCTATGTGAAATATGGCTATACTGATTTAATTACATCCCCCCAAAACTTACTGAAGCTTGAATTGTGTTCTCCAAGTTTTATGTATTAGAAACTTAGCCCCTACTGTGACTGTTAAGAGGGTGAGAAATCATGTTAGGGTAATTGAAAGGTGGGGCCTTGAAGAGGTGATTGGATTGTAGGACCCTGCAGTAGTGAATGGATTAAAAGTGGTGGTCAGGGGCATGGTTCTGAGGGTTTTAAAAGAAGAGAAGAGTCTGTCTTTCTCTCTCTCTGCTCCCACCATCTTGCAATGTGAGACCCCTGGGTCACTGTCACCACCACCAGATGGACTTTGGACTTCCCAGCCTCAGAAACTGTAAGCAATAAATTTCATTTTCTTTATAAAATACCCAGTTCCAGGTATTTTGTTGTAAGCAACAGAAACCGACTAAAACAATGGGTGTCCCAACAACCTTAACTCCATGGTTTCTTCCAAAATGACATCAAAATCAAGCACAGAATTATTTTTCTGGGCTTGGGGTTCATTTAGATTCCTTAGAGGCAAGATACCTCAAACTTAATAAAAGAAACTGACTGAACTACTTAAATATTAAAGAAACTAATTCAAAAGGCATAATAGGTCTTTGAAAAGTTCAGAAAAGAGATTTTTGTCACCTTCAGTGTCTTGTTCACCACATCAACCTTGATCAGAGAATCTCCCACCAAATGCCGAAAGCCACAGCCATAGAAGAAATTATACTTCTTGCCACTGAATTGGCTATAGTTGATCTGGGGAAATTCAATGCCTCCTTCCTCCTCTAGATCCTCGTGATGTAGATTTTCATGAGAGCACCAGATCTAAAAGAGGTCCCAAAAGAATTTGTAATGGATGCTTAATTCTCATTTATTTTCTTCAATGTAGGTCAGTGAGGGGGATAATACCCTATAAGAGCTTGTGACAAGACTTAGAAACTGAGGTTACATATTTTTTATGTTGTTTCTCTTTCCATCATGTATATGAATGCATAAAGATTATCAGATATTGTGAATAAGCTGTCAAATGGCATAGGAGGTGGAAGTGGGCTTTTTAATTCTACTAAAGCTAAGATGTTGATAGCTGCACAATGATATGCCTGTGGTAAGTACAAATTATCTAAAAGGTGAGACAGTCAAGGCCAATCTCAAATGCCTAGAACATTCCACGACTATTAGAAAGTTGCATATGTCTGTTTGAAAACACAAAAGGGATAGTAAACACAGTGGTCATTTCCACCCATTTTCTGCAATTCTTACACAAGCAAGGTTCCATTACTCTTACTCTGCTCAGCTGAATGTTACAAACCTATGGGGCATCCAACATTCTGGAGAACAGCCCACGAATCAAGTAATACCACTAAAGTTCAAAGTCTTAGTCTAATGTCCATTCATGACATACCTTCCCATCAGCCTGTTTCACAGCACTGGCTGAAGAATAGGACAATGGACTGAGGTTCTCTCCCTCAGGCGTATTCAAGCTGACATTTAAGGGCAAAACAAATCTTCGAGGGAAAGATCTGGCTAATGAATTATAGACCTGTTCAGGAGAGAGAAAGAAACAAATGAAAAAATTGTCATTCACAGGATAATAGCATGTCCCAATAATTTATATCCAGTCGACATTATTGGCATTCCTACTTATGTAAATGATCATTTCCATTCATTCATCTCATGGAGATAATATGTTTTTACCCAGTAAAATGTTTCTACTCAGTAAAGATTTAGTGCTATGCTTAAGTTCCATAAAGAGCTTTTTTAAAGTAATTTTAATTATATTTAAACCTTTTTTTTTCTTTTACAAAATCGTAGCGAAACAAAAACAGACTTCCACTAATGATGGATTAGGTAATGTGGAGCAACTATCCATTGAGAACAGCAAGAGAAGCTGGACAAAATGTTTAAAACAGCTGTTTGAAGGCATCAGTGAGCTAAAAAGGCAGTGAAGAATACTGGGGACAAGATTTGAGAGGAAAAGGAAACCCACAGAGATGAACTAGATATTGGAAGCAACTTTCTCCCAAGGCCCTAAAGAGATGCTCAACAACATTAGTTATTACAGAAATACAAATCAAAACCATACAAATGAGATACCACTTCATACCCACTAGGATGGCTATTATTAAAAAAAATAAATAAAACTTTAAAGAAAAAAATGGAAAATAACAAATATTGGTAGTAATGTGAAGAAACTGGATTTCTGTGCATCCCTGGTGGGAATAAAACGGTGTGGCTACTGTGGAAAACAGTTCAGCAGTTCCTTAAAAAGCCAGACAAAGAATAATTACATGATCTAGCAACTCCACTTCTAAGTATATACCAAAAAGAATTGAAAAGAGAAACTCAAACAGACATTTGTATGCCAATGTTCATAGCAGCATTACTTGTAATAGCCAAAAGGTAGGGAAAACCCAAATATTTATCAACAAGTGAATAGATAAAATGTACTACACACTTAAAATGGAATATTATTCGATCTTTAAAAGGAATGAAATTCTGACAGATGCTACAATATGGATGAAACTTAAAAACATTATGCTAAGTTAAATAAGTTAGACACAAAAGAACAAATATTATATGAAGTACCAGAATAGGCAAATTCATAGAAACAGAAAGTAAAATAGAGGTTACCATGGACTGGAGGGAGAGGAGCATAGGGAGCTATTATTTAATAGGTACAAATTTCTGAGATGATGAAAATATTCTGGAAAAGGATAGTGGTGATGGTTGCACAACATTGTAAATGTACTTAATGCCATTGAATTGTACACCTAAAAACATTTAAAATGATAAATTTTATGTTACATATATTTTACCATGAAAAAAAAGTGAAAGAATATGGAGAGATCCCACCCAGTTTCACCAGTGATAACATTTTGCATAACTATAATACAATATCACAACTGGAAAACTTACATTGATACAATTCACCAAACTAATTCAGGTTTCGCCAGTTAAACATGCATTCGCTGTGTGTGTGTGTGTGTGTGTGTGTGTGTGTGTGTGTGTGTGTGTTTTAGTTCTATGCTATTTCATCATGTGTGAATTCATGTGACCACCACCACACTCAAGATATGGAACAGTTCCATCACCACACAGATCCTTCATGTACACTTTTATAAGGTTGTAGCCACACCAACTTCCCTACCCCTCAACCTTAATGAGAAGAGATTTTGATAGTTTTTACGGACTAGAGGGACAAAAGTTAGATTTCAGGTTCTGCCAAAAAGAGGAAGGCCTAGTAAACCTCTAGTCCTTTGGGTTGAGACTTCATAGGTCTGTACCCTAAGAATCGAAGTAAACAAGAAATAGGCAAGCTCCTGCAGGGACTGAATCCTGCTTCAAATTATACAAACAAATGAAAAACTTCTCTAGAAGAGTATAACATCATCCTGGGTCTCAAAATATTTCTATAGATTTTCAAACACAATATTCTGGATATGAAAAATAATCAGCACATGAAAAAAGAGAACATGATTAAAAGCCGAGATAAACAACAGATGATAGAAAAAGAGCCACAGAGGCCCCAGATAATAAAGTTATCAGACTTTAACTATTCTGAATACATTTGAGGAAACTCTTTCAAATTGAGAATTGTAGCAGAGAATTATAAATTGTAAAAGAGAATCAAATCAAAATTCTAGAACTGAAAGCAGCAATTAATTTGATTAGGTTTAACAGCAGAAGAGACACAGCTGAAGAGAAACTGTTTGAACAGTAAGATAGATAAGAAAAAAATATCCAAGGAAACCATGCTTAGAGAAAGAAAAGAATGGGAAATACTAAAAAGAACAAAGGGATAGAGTGAAAAGGGGGTAACATGTACTGCAGTTCCAGAATAAAAAGGAGAGAAAGGATTTAGCAGAAGCAAAATTTGAAGAAATAATGGGTGAAATTTTTCAAAACTAATGAAAGATATCAAACCACAGATTCCAGAATCCCTAAAAACCCCAAGTAAAATGAATTAAAAGAAAAGCATATTAAAATATCATAATCCAATGAGAAAATCTTAAAAACAGAGAGGGAAAATAATCAACTTCAAAGGAGCAAAGACTAGATGAACAATTGATTTCTCAACAGAAACCAGAAAACAATAAAATGATATTTTTAAAGTATCAAAAGAAAATAATTAAACTAATACTCTGGTTTCTTTTCAGATCAAATAAATCTTTCACCTTTTACTAAAATAATTAGAAACACAGAATTCTTTATCCAATAAAAACAGCCTTCCAATAAGTAAGGTAAAATAAAAATATTTTTCTGACAAACAGAGATTTCATCACCAGCATATCTGAACTAAAGGAAATATTAAAGGATATTCTTCAGTCAGAGGAAAATGCTTCCAGACGGAAAGCTCAGAGATGCTGGAAGAAATTAAGAGCAACAAACAAAGTATATATATGGGGAAAGCAACAATAATAATAATGCCTTGTAGAGTCTAATAGAGAAAGAAAATTAATATATACAAGAAGAGTAGCATATAAATCAGGAGTAGAATAAGTGAAGTTAGTGTTGCAGAGTCCTTGCATGTCTGGAAAGAAGTAAGGACCAATTTATAATATATTTTGATAAATCAAGAGTGCATATTGAAATCTCTAAAATAACTTCTAGAAGAGTAATAAAAGAATGTATAACTACCAAGCTAATGGGAAGAGGGTGAGGTTTGGGGGAAGGGAGGTGGAAATGAAATAAAATATACTCAGCCAATCCAGAGAAGGTAAGAAAGGAGAGAGGAAAAGAACTAGTGACACATAGGAAGCAAATAAGATAGCATATTTAAACCCCAGTATATTAGTGACTGATTCAACTAAATGCTCCAATTAAAAGTCAGGGATCAGGGCCGAGCCTGTGGTGCACTCAGGAGAGTGCGGTGCTGGGAGCGCAGCAGCACTCCCCGCCGCGGGTTCGGATCCTATATAGGGATGACCGGTGCGCTCGCAGCGCTCACTGGCTGAGCGCGGTGTGGCCGGTCTCAGAAAGGACAAAAAAAAAAAAAAAGTCAGGGATTAGCACAATGCATTTTTGGAATACATGCTGCTTACAAAATACATATTTAGAAGGATTGAAAGTAAAAGGATAGAAAAGTTATAGCATGCAAACAGTAAGCAAAAAGTAGACTTTAAGGCAAAAAACATTACTCAGAGATGAATGTTCAATAAACTAGAAAGGCAAAACAAATTAAAAAAAGATAAAACAATTTTAAATTTGTATGCACATAATAACAGAGCACCAAACAGGTAAAACAAAAATTAGCAGAACTAGATAGAGAAATAGAAAAATCCATACTCTAAGTAAGGTACTTTAATATAGCTTTCAATAATTGATATAGCAAACACACAGAGATCAATAAGGACAGAGAATATCTGAACAATATTATTAACAAATATGACATGATTGACATATATGAAACACTACATCCAAAATGCAGAATATGATTCTTTTAAGATACACATGGAACACTAAAAAAATGACCTTATGAGAGGCTACAGAGCAAATCTCAATAAATTTCAAAAGATTAAAATCAAACAGTAAAATTAAGCTACTAATCAATGACAAAAAAACTGGAGGGCTGGCTGGTTAGCTCGGTTGGTTAGTGCATGATGCTGATAATACCACAAGAGTGGTTCAATTTCTGTACCAGCCAGCCACAAAAAAAAAAAAAGAAAAAAGAAAAAAAAGATACCATTTACGGTAATTTCAAAACACACAAAATGCCTAGGAATGAATTTAGCAAAACATATGTAATATCCTTACACTGAAAACTGTAACATTACTGAGAGAAATTAAAGAAGACTCAAATAAATGGAAAAATAGTCCATATTCATGGATTGAAAGACTCAATACTGTAAGATGTCAGTTATCCCCAAATTGATCATAGTTGCCATATGGTCCCAATCAGGTTTTTTTTTCTTTGTAAAAACTGACAAATTGAATCTAAAATTTATGGAAATGCAAAAAGCCTAGAAAAACCCAGGCAATCTTAAAAAAAAAAAGCTAAAGACTTACACTACAGATATCAAGACCTACCATAAAGTTATATAATAAGTAATCTTAGTAAGTATTAGTAAATGTAATAAGTAATGTTTTTTTAATATTTAAAAATAAAACTACACGGGCCGGCCCGTGGCTCACTCGGGAGAGTGCGATGCTGATAACACCAAGGCCCCGGGTTCGGATCCCACATAGGGATGGCCGGTTCGCTCACTGGCTGAGCGTGGTGCTGACAACACCAAGTCAAGGGTTAAGATCCCCTTACCGGTCATGTTTAAAAAAAAATAAAAATAAATAAAAAATAAAAATAAATAAAACTACAGCTGAAAAATAAAACTATAGCTGAAGATGATCTACATTACATAATTCAAGGAAAATTTTTTTACCTTGTATTCAGTATCAGTAAAAAGTGAATCTCTTCAGCTAAATTCACTGATAGGCTTATAGTCCATTTTGCTATCCCTTCCAGGAAACTTAAGTATATTTAGTACTTAAATGTAAAAGGAACTAATCACAATTCTTCAAAACACCTACCTTAGTTGTCTTTGCCATGCTTTTTATTTATTAAGTATTAGGTAAGCCACTTCAAATTATTTTTTAATATTAAATAAATAAATGATGAAGCTGTGTTTTCAATACTTTAAAACTACTCTCTCTCCATATTTGCCACAAGAGGGCAAGAGAAACAGGTAATTTCAAAGTGAAAGCCAGATCCTGGCTAGTTCCAAATGATTTTGACAATTCCTGACAAATCAAAAATGTTTACCTGATCAAGACCTTTGCCGGCTTTTCTGAGATTCTGTAGTTGGTAAATGTCTAGGCTTCTTCCATTATCTTGACAGCACAAATCAATTACAACGCTGCCCTGATCCTCAAAGGCATTGATTTGATGAAAAGTAACAAAAGGTTTGCTGTAATACATCCCTGGAAGAAGCTGCTGGGCAAAACACAAACAATGAAAAAGAGACATTTTCTTTTATTTTTTCCTTTAGAAAACAGATCCACAAAGCTCAAATTAAGAAAATTAAGAAGATTCTCCCCCTTTAAGTGGCTGGCCCAGTAGGTATAAAAAAAAGTAGAATCTAGACCGTAGAAGCAAATACGCTTTGATTTAAGCATCCTTGCTTAAGTCATCTCATATTAATCAATGAATTAGGGCTATTTGATATAGAACAACCAACTATTACAACTAACTTAAAAGTCCTCATGAAATATGGTCCAAAGTTTTGAAGAATAAATAAATCCTGGATTTTAACTGCATGGTTAAATAGAAAATACTGCTGCTTAATATGCTTATGATAAATTAAGTGACTAACTCATTGAAAAGTGTACTCATTACTAAAATGTTATTTTTGTAGTGAAATTCCGATAGGTTAAATTTAGGATACTCTCTCTTTAGAGAGGTGAAAAGTAGACATAGTAGTGTTATTAATCAGGAGTATAAAAAGGTATTCAACCAACATGCTTGACTCTGATAGGATTATCATATTCCCATATCAGGAAGTCATAGAAGCAGCTAAATAAAGAATCAATGCAAAAGTTACAGAAGATCTCTGTGTGAACAATACCTTTTCTAGCAACTATTATGATATGGAAAAACCCATGCTAAGAGGGTTTCCCATATGCCATTTTAATTGAATCCGATAATTAAAAGGATAAAATCATTTCCTATAATTCTGTAATATGCAAAATCCACTGTGCAAATTAGTAAATAGCTAGCCCAACCTACGGAAGAAGGTAATATCCTTGATTAAGAGTGCCTTATGAAGAAGAAAAAAAAAAAGAAAGAAAGAAAGAAAGAGTGTCTTATGCAAGTAATGCCCAATGAAGGTCAAAATCAGCCAGATAGAGATTTGCCTTCATGTCCAACCATTTTCATGATAAATATTCTCAAAATACTCCACCTGTCCAGTGTGTTTATCCATCACATGAAACCGCGTATTACACTGGGGTTCCCAGCTTATTCCATCTGAAAAGGCCTTTCCCCGAATTTTAGAAGTGAAAATTTTCCACAGATTCATCTTTATAGGTTGTTCAATGAAGATTATGTAGTTCCTTGTCATTCCTAAAAGGTTCCAGCAAACATTAAATGTTATTTGGCAAACTAGAGTTGTCTTAAATGTGACAGGACTTGTCTGAACACTTGAACATATTAATGCTGACTTAAACAAATGCCAGCCAGACATATTTCTTTACTGTTTCCCAGCTTTGTTATACATATTTCCTGTTCCTACATCAAAAGAGGAACTACTTAGAATAGTTTGGGTTGAATGTCCTCGCTTGCTTTTTTTAAATTTTTCTTTGCTTTTTAAATTGTTTTGGTTTAGGAACAAAGTAAAGAATCATACTATTAAAGTGTCACTTCTGATCTGTACATTTATTCCTTAATCCTTTTCCTATTTCTTCTAGGAGTAAGGATCCAGGATCAGTCTGGCTATAATGGCTTAGAACACAGAAAATAAATATTCTGAGTAAAAGCTGAGGCCATATATATATAGAATATGAATTTCCCTCAAAAAATATAGTCAAGACCACTTCATGTGTGATTATTATTTATGGGCTTTAAAGTCACCTAAAATTTTTAATTCTGCCAGTTAATTTTTCAGTAATTGCTTGTCCTAAAGCAATTATATCTTTTCAAGTGGTCAGCTGGTTAGGGTAAGGAGTACATGACTAAACAGAATAAACTTAACTGGCATTAAAATGCAACCTTGGTCTCATTATGACCATACTCTGACAAATTATTGACATAGCAATTGCCAAAACTACTCCTTCTGCTACAATATTAAGGCAGGGCCTTATCTGTGGACTTACCAAAGCTATGATAGTAAGAAGGCTTCCTCCTCTCTGCAGAAGCAATAGAACATATCACCTGGGCCCCACTGATTGTCTCCCCAACATTCATCTTCTCTGGAGGAACCCGGATAACATTATAGTAGGAACCTGGAAAACAAAGTCCCGTCAACTGTTTTACATGTGTTCTAAAATAAAATATAACCCTTCCACTGTGGACTAGACAAAAGCGGTTAAAGAGATTTATGCAATATTCATTTTTCATGAAAGGTTATTTCAAATAAAAATTTGATATAAAAACACATTAACTTTATGGAAGTCATTAGCTAAGGTTTTGAAACAATACCCACAAAATAATCAACCAAGAGTTCACTGTATTTTAATGCTCTCAAATGGTTACCCCCTCACTCACTGCAGATGAACACTATCCCTACTTCACAGAAAAAGATAAGGTAGCAGCCAGGAATGTCCTCAAATTCTGTTTGTCCCTCTCCTTCCTCCCTCTATTCCAACAACTACAATCTCTGTTTGTGCCCATGTCTACTTTCTTCCCTGCAGTCCTCTCGATCCTTGGGGTCATTCTGGTCCCATCCCATCCTGTCTCGCCAACATTCATTCATACAATCATTCATCTGGCCATTTTTTACTAGTTCTTCAAGAATCAACTTGAGTATCCACACTTCAACTAGCCATCCCTGACTCTTCTCCACCCCAAGGGCATTCTGTGCCCTATGCTATTCCCTCATTATTTCCTACACAATCATAGCACTTCTCATTATACTATAATTTTCTGCTATTTATCTGCTTCCCAGTGGACCATCAAGCTCTTCAAGGGCAGGACTTTATCTTTGCTTCCTCAGTACCAAACAAGCACTTGGCTCTTAGTAGGCACAATATAAATAGCTATTGATGGATTAACTAACAACATATGTTTGTTAAAACACTCAATGAATGAATAAACATTTAGGTCATATTGAATTGTCTTCCTGGTATTAGAATCACCAATGTAGGTTGTAAAGAACTTGGATAACTTACAGAATTTTGCAATCTCCAAGCTTCTTTTGGAATAAGATAACCATACAGCTCTCTATTCATTTATCTTGAAACTATTTATTGAGTACATACTATATTCCAGACACCATTCTAAGTGCTATATACAGGCACTTGTATACAGGAGTGTACAAAATAGACACAAGTCCCTTCTTGTATAAAGCTCAAATTCTAATAAATCATGTAATAAGTAAAAATACAATGCATCAGATGAAAATAAGAACTATAACAGAAACTAAAACAAGGAGTAGGGTTTGGGAGGGATTGTATGAGGGTGGGGGCTACTGTTTGCAACTTTAAATATGGTGGTTGGAAAAGCCTTCACCAAGTAGGTGACATTTGAGTAAAGACCTAAAGGAAGTGAGGAAGAAAGCCTTTAGGATATCTGAGAGAAATGCATTCCAGGAAGAGGAAAGAGCAAATGCAAAGGTTTTCAGCCAGGAGCAAGTTTGGAGTATTCAAGTAACAGCAAGTGTGTGGTCCTATCATAGTAAGCAAGGAGGAGAGTCTAGGAGATGAGGTCAGAGAGGTGGGTTTGGGTTGGAAGGATAACTCTGGCTGCTGTGCTGAGAATAAACTGAAGTGGGGCAAGGGCAGAAGCAGGGAAACTAGTTAATAGGCTATTGTAATCATTCAAGTGCAAGGACAATAGCTTGAATTAGAATGGTGGCCATGGAGGTGGCATGAGGTAGTTGGATTTTGTTTTTTTGTTGTTTTGTTTTTTTTTTTAAAGATGACCAGTAAGGGGATCTCAACCCTTGACTTGGTGTTGTCAGCACCATGCTCACCCAGTGAGGTAACCGGCCATCCCTATATGGGATCCGAACCCGTGGCCTTGGTGTTATCAGCACCGCACTCTCCCGAGTGAGCCACAGGCCGGGCCCCAGAAGTGGTTGGATTTTGGATATCTTTTGAAGGCATTGCTGAAATTATTTTTTGATCAGTTTGATGTTCTTGAGAGAGAGAGGTGCATGGTATGATTCCAAAGTGATTGTCCTGAGCAACTGGAAGGATGGAATTACCATCAACTGAAATGGGAAAGACTTTCTCTTAAGGAAAGAAAGTTTAGGGGAAAGGATTAGGAGTTCAGTTTTGGACAAGTTCATTTGGTAACTTGGACATCTTGAGAAAAACACAGTGAGCAACTGGATATAAAATACTGGGGATGTCTAGGTTAGTGATATAGATATGTTTGGGGAACCCATTATATATATAATACTGACAGATCTTGGACGTGGCCGGCGCCATCTTGGACACGGTCACATCACCTTGAATATGACTGACCTCATCATGGACACAACTGGCACCATATTGAGTACAAAATGGCCACCAGTCTTTTACCCTACCTCATGGTTTCTTCAAACAAGGAAAAACCTCTACCTCGTGGTTTCCCGGACAAAAGACCCTTCCCCTCCCGCCTAGAGGTATCTCCCATCTTGACTACATCACCCCTACCCACCACACCTGCACCAATAGTTAACCTGATCCCACACACCAGCACTCCCTCCTCCTCCCCGCCTGTGTTTTTTGCGCCAACCAACCCATATGAGCGTATACACTCCTAGCTGCCTGCCCCCACCATTTTGAGTGCAGCTCGGCAGGTTTTCCTCCTTTAATTAACCCTGAACAGTACCTGGCGTTTTGGCTCATTTTCTTTCAAATACATCGTGTTTTGTACAGTGATAAGTAATATAAAGGACCTACTCTCTAGTCCCAAGATTACCCTATTATTGTCCCTAACTGGTTAGTATGAAGAATATACTTTAAATAAGTACTAAAAGCTAGTTGGATTGATTAATGTTTAAAGGAGTTTTGTTAATTTTTTTTTTTTTTAAGGGATGACCGGTAAGGGGATCTTAACACTTGACTTGGTGTTGTCAGCACCACGCTCACCCAGTGAGCAAACCGGCCATCCCGATATGGGATCCGAACCCGGGGCCTTGGTGTTATCAGCACTGCACTCTCCCGAGTGAGCCACGGGCTGGCCCGGAGTTTTGTTAATTTTAAAAGTCCTTTTATTAGATGACCATACCAGCCTGCTGCCAAAAAATAAATACTTTAAAAAGTATGGAAAATGGTTTGGAGGTTCCTCAAACAGCTGAAGATAGATCTACCATACGACCCAGCTATCCCACTGCTGGGAATATATCCAAAGGAATGGAAATCATCAAGTCGAAGGTATACTTGTTTCCCAATGTTCATTGCAGCACTCTTCACAATAGCCAAGAGCTGGAATCAGCCCAAATGTCCATCATCGGATGAGTGGATACGGAAAATGTGGTATATCTACACAATGGAATACTACTCAGCTACAAAAACGAATGAAATACTCCCATTTGCAACAACATGGATGGACCTAGACAGAATTATATTAAGTGAAACGAGTCAGGCACAGAAAGAGAAATACCACATCTTCTCACTTATTTGTGGGAGCTAAAAATAAATAAATAAATACACACACACACACACACACACACAAAATATTTTACGAATTAAATTTTCCTGATTATTGACTATCTTTTCTACCTGCAAGGCAGACGAGGTGGGAGTCTAGTCTTGGTAAGGCCGGTAGGGTAATATCTGGGCAGCACTAAGCCTGTATGTTGATGGAAGTTGATATCAGAAGTTGGTGGGTGCAGATACCTGTCCTAGGTTTTTTTCTCCTCTTCTTTCATATACCCTAAGTCTAGATAATGAAAATTAAGGAAGGCTGCTCTGAAAAAAGAGAAATGACTAGTAAGAGGTACAGAGCAAGGGTTCCTTGAAGGTTCAAATTACCTGGTAAGTGTTAAACAGAGTGTGACTAGGCTCAAGTTCTAGTGGCAGCAAGTCTCTACCCTGAGCGTGTGATCCTTACCATTCCGTATTTGGAAAAGCTAAAACAATTAAAAGCTTTTTACTCTCTAAAGGTAGGAATTACTGGCAAGCATTTTATTTTATTATGATGAGAATCACTAAATTTCCCCAAAATGTGTCTTAGGTAGTGGGGCTCCCTGCAGCTACACATATATTAAGTTCCAGTTCAAAAAATTCTCATTGGGCCGGCCCGTGGCTCACTCGGTAGAGTGCGGTGCTGATAACACCAAGGCCCCTTACCGGTCATCTTTTAAAAAAAAAAAAAAAAAAAAAAAAATTCTCATTGAACCAAACAATCAAGTGAGAAAAAAACAGAAGATTCAGTGTTAGTTGGGATTAAGAGAAAATAAAGAGAAGAATTTCCTGTCTCAGCAATTAGATTAAGTGACGATTACTCAGTTCACTGAATTTAAATGAATTAGTTCATGAACTGTTCTAACTGCAAGTCTTGAGGACATTGACAAGGCAAACAGACACCCCAGAAACACCCATCAGAGGAATGCCCAAGAGAGATCAGACCCGCTCAAGAGAGATCAGACCCGCCCAATACTGGGTCTGAGAGATTCCCTAGGAGTACGAATAAACAGCAAATTGAGGCAAAAAAACAAGCAGATTTTCATGATTGTTGGTTGGGTTTCTCAGCAAGATCTAAGGGCAATTTGCATCAAGATCATCTGGGACCATGTTAAAATGAAGATTTTGGGCCCCTTTTCATTTCTACTGAACCAGAATCCCTGAAGATGAATAAAGCCCAGTAATCTGCATTACTAGCAAGCATTCCAGATGATTCTTAGGCACACTAAAGGGTGAGAATCACTGATCTAGTGACTATGATATATAATTCAGAATGGTTAAATTCTCATATTTCTCATATTATGAAAGAGTTACAAAGTGATTTACTTGGTTAATAGAGTTAATTTATCAAGAAGTGGATTTTTTAATGATCACATAAGATGGATGGACAAAAAATTTCTGAGTATCCATTTTCTGAAACATTTTACCTAGAAGGATGTTTCCTGTTTCCTATAAGTTTTTTTTTATTTTTTCATTAGCATATTCATTTTTACATATTATACTTATTCTTTATGCCCTTTATCCAATTCCCATAAGTTCTGAAGAATCCATTGTTACCTGAGATCAGTTAATAAAGAAGAAAGAGAGCTGGGTGATGGCGTGTCCAGGTTATCCTCTCTTTATCTGAACCAGTAAAAAATAAACCCATAGTATTCATCTTCATATACACTCATGTGTAAATATGAAGAGGTACAAAGAAGCAACCCATTAAGCCAATTACTCACCAAAATGGTATAAAGGTATACCATTAACCTATACAAAGGTTTCACAGGTTGTAGATGGTAGGTTGGTTGATAGCTAAGATAGACAGAAAATCTAACAGAGTATGCCTCCTTTATCTATGGAGATATACTCCAGGACCCCAGTGGATGCCCGAAACCACAAATAGTTCCAAACCTTACATATACTATATTTTTTCCTATATATACATACTTATGATAAACTTTAATTTATAAATTAGGCACAGTATGAGATTAACAATAAATAATAATAAAACAGAACAATTATAACAATATACTGTAATCAAAGTTACGTGAGTGCGGTCTCTCTCAAAATACTGTAATATTTTCAGAGACTGTGGGTAACTGAAATCATGGAAAGTGAAGCTGTGGATAAGGGGGGACTACTGTACTTATACATACATATTCCTTTTCAAACAGAGAGAGAAAAGAGCACTCAGGTATAGGAACACGAATTTGCATGCCCTGAGAAAGTGGTAGACAGGTAGAAAGGCCCTTATCAAGTGGAGGAAGAAATGGTGAATAGGAGGAGGTTGGGTATTAAAAAATACCAATACAAGGGAGCTGGCCAGTTAGCTCGGTTGGTTAGAACAGTGTTGTAACACCAAGGTCAAGAGTTCAGATCCCTGGACCAGCCAGCTGCCAAAAAAAAAATATATATATATGCTTACATATTTATATAGATATAGTCTTCTGTACTCAATGATGAGTAACTAATGAGATGGTCTATCAGAGTGACTAATAGCAATCCTCTGGATATAAGTCTGGCTTGGTGTCAAGTGTGGTCTCAGTCACTTGGAAGCTTCCCTGAGCAAGTCATTTAAACTTCCTCAAGATTCACTGCCCTTGTCTGTAAAATGGAGGTAATAACAGCACCTTTCTCAGAGAGTTGGCATATAGATTAAATGAGAAAATATAAGGAAAAATTCTTAACACCAGCACAACTCAATAAATGTTAGCACTTAGGCAGTTGTGGAAGCATGTGGATGACCAGGAAAGAGATGTGATGTAAGCGATTGTGATGCAACCCCACTATGACCTTAGCTTACTTTGTAGTGTATTACTCCCATGATAAAAATAAATTTCTTCCTACATGATAGACAATAAATCTTCTCTATATCTCTTTGCTGCAGCATTCTAAATTTCTTATAGTTACAATATGGTACTTAAAAATTCAAGTTTGAAGGGCCGGCCCATGGCTCACTCAGGAGAGTGACGTACTGATAACACCAAGGCCATGGGTTCAGATCCTATATAGGGATGGCAGGTTCGCTCAGTGGCTAAGCGTGGTGCTAACAACACCAAGCTAAGGGTTAAGATCCCCTTACCAGTCATCTTTTAAAAAAAAATAAAAATAAAAAATAAAAATTCAAGTTTGAGAAATACATACTGAAGATCCCTACAATGCTTGTAAGCCAAAAACACGATGGAACATAAAAATGTGAGTTATGCTGAAAAGGCCAAATAGAAAAGCAGCTGCTAAGCACAGGCACAAAAGGACTAGAGAACAGATACTTAATGACAAATCATATATGTACATGTACATAAATATATATATATATATATATATATATATATATTTTTTTTTTTTTTTTTTTGCAG
>NW_007728097.1:31930-78500 GCF_000696425.1 Galeopterus variegatus | reverse complement strand
AAATATATATATATATATATATATATATTTATTTTTTTTTTTTTTTTTTTTTTTTGCAGCTGGCCTGTATGAGGATCTGAACCCTTGACCTTGGTGTTATCAACATCATTCTCTAGCCAAGTGAGCTAACCAGCCAGCCCCAAATCACATATTTTAAGTTCTTAAATTCAGTAATGCCCCTTTGGAGATTTCCTTCTAAACCTTTCAAATGAAATTTTGTATGTTTACCCTGGGAAGACAGTTAACTCCCAATTACTTCTAAAAAGACATCCATCCCAACTTTACCATGTGGGCCATACGAGTTCCCCATATTGTACGCTGTTCCATCGGGGTCATAATGAGGATGTGCAGTTGCTCCATTCACAGCAATAAATTTGCTCCAATCTACCTGCAAATGTAAGACCACTTGAGACTTTTAAATGTTACATGGGCAGATCTCTATTTACATGTATAAATAGTAGGAATGTGTCAAATATTTTAAAAATTAGATATGAAAACTACAGTCTAAGTCCTAATTTTTTTTACCTCTGAGAAATCAAAATCATTTTTCCCACAATGAAAAAGAAACAGACCAAAAAAACCAAAAAGCAAAAATCTGCCACCACCAACAAAAAGACAAAAAGAAACCTGAACAGATTTGCCCAAGATCACAGGAAAGCTCAAAAATAAGCATGAGAATTCAAATTCAAATTCTGGTCTGAATTTTTATTTCTAATTAATGCGTTAAGTGAAGATAATATGGGTCTAGACTGCCTCTAGTCCAATACTAACTGTAGCTAGGAAGAACATGAACTTGTCAAAGTAGATCAGTTCTGTTCTGTTTCTCCTTTAACCTAGCCTTCAGATATTAGGACTAAGGAAGGATTTTAGGATTATCTTTAAAAAAAAAAAAACAAACCCAACCCCACAGTCCATTCTAATCATTCTAATAGAACAGAGGGTGAAGGTGACCTGAATCAATGGATAACTTTGTGTTTAGTGTGGTTAAGACTCTAGTTTCTTCCTCAGATACCTATTACTCTAAAAAGTATTTTGAATGAAAAGAAATTTTAGAATCTACTTTGTTCTTCTGTTTTTAACCTGTACATTACCTTTTCTGTTTTTTCCAGAGTTTCAATGTCCACTTTATTCATAAAGTTGGTCTCAGTACTAACGTAGTAATCACCCTTGTACCGCACATAGTTGACATTGGTGTTGTCGGTTATGGCTGAAAGGAAATCCTAGAGTTATTTAAGCACCATGGCTTACTTTAGCAGACCCCAAGCACACACTCAGGAAGAGAAAGCAGTTTCAACATCCTCTCACACCAAAAAAAAAAGTTCTATTTTCAAGAATTGTATTTGTTTAGATTGTCATATTTCATAATTATTTAAATAATCAACACTATCAGAGCTGGCCAATTTCTCAGTTGGTTAGAGCACAGCCTTGTAACACAAACAAGGTCAGGGTTTGGATCCCCCTACCAGCCAGCTGCCACACACACAAAAAAGAAAAATCACTATCACCTACTAATTCTGGGCATATTAAAGGCTGCTTACCAGGCAGCTCAAACTTTGACATGAAACGTTCAAAAATGTTCTTGCATGGATCTGGGAAAGCCAGTGTGCCAAATTCTGAGATCACAATTCGATCTTGAACACTGTTGGCCTTATACGTATCACTCTGTAGAAACTTGCTCCTGTATGTCACTGTGCCCTTCTCCATCTTGAACTGGTGAAGCAAAGCCATTCCATCAAACCAATGATTGTATCTGAAAACAGTAGGGAAAAAAATAGAAAAACAAAAGCACATGGTCAAAATCAGAGATGGAGTGATTGATATATCTTCATTTCAGATATAGAGGTAAGGAAATGGGATGGGTTCCCAGCACAACCTGATTAGTCAGAGAGCTTGAAATTAAGAGAGGATAGAATTTTGAGTACATCCTGGGATACAACAGGAAAGAGCAACTTACATTTTCCTGACCCTTACCCCATGATTCTCACTCTCTGTCAATAAGTTCTCATTTTAGAGGGCTAAAGAGAAACCCTACAATGGTGAATCCTAAGATAATTCTGATCTTTACCCTATGGCTAAGAGAGTAGCATGATAGGATATGGAATGCTTGACATTTACCAAATTTGAATGAATTCCTAAGCTTTTAGAAATAGTTATCTTCATATTTTAAATGTATTAAATTTACTTTTACTTTAAAATTTTTTGAATTTATCAAGATTATGCTAAAGTAAACAAGATAAATAACCTTCCTGGATAATCATTTTTGTCCATATGATTACACTAGAAATGATCTACTTAAATGATGGAACATGGAATAACTGTAAGGAAAAGTCTGTGGCTTTGCTTTTAAAAGGGTTTATCTTTTGGTCTTTTCTTTCATATGCTTGACAGATGGAATGTTTAATAACTTCAGTATGGATAAGTGAAGAGACCAGGTAATAACTCAAGTGAGGGAAGATAAGAACCTAAACTGAAGCAGCAGTGGTTAGAGAAGGAAAAATTCCAGAAACAAGTGATAGGTGACTAATAGGATGTGGCAGTGACAAAAAGAGAGGTTCCATGAGTCAGGCCCTAATGACTAGCTGGCTGATGCTCTAAGATTGAGACTATGTAAAGAGCAAGTACTGGGGAAAAGCAAACAGTTGTTTTGAACAAGAGTCTGAGTTATTTGTAGAAAAACAGAGTAGAAATGTTCCACAGTCAGGGTTGGCAAAATACAGGTCTAGAGATCAAGAGATGGGGGTGGGGGGCCGGCCCGGTGGCGCACTTTATAAGTGCGCCACTTGGGAAGCGCGGCGGCGCTCCCGCCCGAGGGTTCGGATCCCACATACAGACCGGTTCCCGCTCACTGGCTGAGCGAGGCGCGGGAGCAGCGCCGAGGGTTGCAATCCCGTTGCCGGTCCCCGGTCCGGTACGGGGGCAACACTGAGGGTTGCAATCCGTTGCTGGACACGGAAAAAGATAAAAAGACAAAAAAAAAAAAAAAAAGAGATGGGGGGGGGATGGGTGAAACATGTTTGAGAGTACGTATATACAAGTTTGCAAATGAGGTAATAACTATGCAAATGAGATACTACCATCTACTGAGAACTTACTACATATCAGATACTGTGCTAAGCACTTTGCCATATCTTTTCAAATATATATATGTATATGAAATATATATATTTCAAATATATATATTTCAAATACATATATATATGAATATATATTTTTCCCTTACATTGATCCTGTGAGGAACTATTATTCCCATTTTACAGATGTGGAAACCAAGGTTGAGAGCAACAACATGCCCACAGTCACAGGGCTGGTAAAGGACTGAACAAGGATCTGAACTCAGTGCTCACTCCAAGTCCTGGGCACTACAACATCCCACAAAGTAAGGAGAACTATAAGAAGTTATAAGGCAGGAAAGGGAATGGGGAAAGATGATGATGCAGCAAGGTGTCAGAGGAGAGGAAGAGGGCCACTTCCTCTGATCAGGAGTGTGACCCTATGTGGAGGAATGTGGTGGTGGGGAAAACAGAAGATGAATGAGTTCAATCCAATAGCTCCTCTAGCTATTATGAGGCAGGCCAGTCTATCTGTTGACAGTGAAAGGGACAGGTTTGGAGAAGACCCTGTGGGAAGCTGGGAAGACCAGTGACTGCTAGCGATGTGCTGGCAGAGCCAAGTACTCAGCCAGGGCAGGAAGTCAGCACTTTGTGACTGAGTCAGCCAGCAAGTTTATGTGGTTTGTGCCAGAAGTACTCAGCAGGCCTGGGCCATGAGCGGAGGAAAGCAAGAACGGGCTCATCTAGGACTGGAAATGGTCAGAGGAGAGGCAGCAATCAGGGCAAAGGAAGTGACGGTGGTGGTGAAAGTGTCTGTGAGTGACAGAGTGTGGAGTCTGNAGAAAAAAAAAAAAAAAAAAAAAAAAAAAAAAAAAAAAAAAAAAAAGAAAGTGATTACTGCAACAATGGAGAAACATTTTAAAACGCTATTCATGCAAAGAAGGAGCAACAGGATGGAAGGACGGGAGATCAGGGAAGGGTCAAGAACATTTGGCTGGTTCTTTAAGGAGGTTTGCCAGTTGGAGAGGGAAGGGCCAAGGTGATGGAAGAAGGAAGGACTGTGAAGGCATGTGGCATCTTGGAAGAAGAGTCAGTTAATGAGTGTGTGGGCAAAGCTGCCTGGGTCTAGTGATGATGATGGAGAAACAGGTCAGCACAAGACCTGCCAGCACTGTGATGGTTAATTCTAGGTGTTAATCGATTAGATTAAGGAATACCTAGAAACCTGGTAAAGCTATCTTTTTGGGTGTGTTCGTGAGGGTGTTTCCAGAAGAGATTAGCATGTGGGTCTGAGTGGACTGGATGGGAAAGATCCACCCACCATATGGGCAGGAAACATCCAATCTGCTGGGGGGGCTGGAGAGAACAAAAACAAAGGAAAAGGTGAATCGCTCTTTGTTGGATCTGGGATACATTCTGTTTTTCTGTCTGTGCACATCAGAACTCGAAACTCCAGCTTCTGGGTTTCAGGACTTAAACCAACAGCATCATTGGCTTCCCTGGTTCTGAGGCTTCGGACTTGGACTGAGCCATGCTACTGGCATCCAGTTTGCAAATGGCCTATTGTGGGACTCCTCAGCCTTCACAATCATGTGAGCTAATTCCCCTAATAAACCCCCTCTCATATATTTATACATATCTTATCGTTTCTGTCTCTCTGGAGAACCCTAATACAAGTACTTGGATTTCAGGCTTAAAGACCTTCAATAGAAAGTGTGTACTTTTGAAACAGGAAACTCTTAGAGCTGCATCTTAGAAAGGTCACTCTGGACACAGAGTAGACTATGGGATAGAAAAGCAGCATGCAGATTTGGAGAAACCAACAATGAGACCAGGCAATAACTCAAGTGAGGGAAGATGAGAGCCTAAACTGAAGCAGTACCAGTTAGAGAAGGACGAATTCCAGAAACAAGTCAGAGGTGATGATAGGATGTGGCCGTGACAAAGAAAGGGTCCAGAAAGTCACGCCAGTCATTCAGTCGGTGATGCTCTGAGATGAAGACTATGTGAAGAGCAAGTATTGGGGAAAAGCAAATAGTTGTTTTGAATAAGAGTCTGAGCTGTTTGGACAAGTGAAGTAAGATGAGTAACAAAAAAAATTATTTTACAAGGTGCTGTCAAGGGGATAGAAGAAGAATCAGGAGAAAGTGTTTATTTAAGTGGGAATCCGGGGAAGAGGCAGCTTTAAAAGGGGAGATTAATGAGGTTAAATGCTGTAGAAAAATCAGGCTGAGGACTGGAAAGGCCATCTGATTTAATAATTAACAAGCTGCGGTGAACTTTTTGAGAACAGATACTGTGGAGTGGTGTGATTAAGGTCAGATGGCAGGGCACTGGGAAGACCCCAGCAAGTAGGAAAACTGCAGCAGCATGGGGAGGAGAAAGCGTGTTAGCTGGAGAGGAAGGTGGGAGAGGGAATGAGGGGTTTTGAGGCTGAGAGGATCTGTAGGCTGAGATGAAGTTGGTGACAGAGAAACAGGGATACGAGAGTGGGGGAATGATGCAGCAAGGTGTCAGAGGAGAGGAAGAGGGCCACTTCCTCTGATGAGGAGTGTGACCCTATGTGGAGGAATGTGGTGGTGGGGAAGAAGGAAGCTGAAGGGGTTCAATCTAATAGCCCCTCCGAGTGTGACCCTATGTGGAGGAATGTGGTGGTGGGGAAGAAGGAAGCTGAAGGGGTTCAATCCAATAGCCCCTCCAGCTATTATGAGGCAGGCCAGTCTATCTGTTGACAGTGAAAGGGACAGGAGGTTTGGAGCAGACCCTGTGGGAAGCTGGGAAGACCAGTGACTGCTAGAGATGTGCTGGCAGAGCCAAGTACTCAGCCAGGGCAGGAAGTCAGCACTTTGTGACTGAGTCAGTCAGCAAGTTTATGTGGTTTGTGCCAGAAGTGCTCAGCAGGCCTGGGCCATGAGCGGAGGAAAGCAAGAACTGGCTTATCTAGGACTGGAAATGGTCAGAGGAGAGGCAGCAATCCCCAGGGCAAAGGAAGTGACGGTGGTGGTGAAAGTGTCTGTGAGTGACAGAGTGTGGAGTCTGGGCCAGGGAGAGGAAATCCAAAGACAGCTGAGACGCTGAGACAGTAGCGACTAGTAAGGAGAGGAGAACCTGAGGGAATGAAAAAATAGGTGTAATGGGAATGAAAGAGTGTGAAAATTGGGGTTTTGAGCACAGAGTAAGTTTCAGAGTTTAAGATTTCAGGGGTAGGGAAATTCTGTGGAGCTAGTTCCAGGTGTAGCCTCAGTATGTGGTCGTGTTGAAGTGGCACAGGGGGGACAATCATTGCAGTGGGGATGGTCCAGGAACTGGAAGGTTAGTCTATCATGATTGTGGATCCTGAAGTCCTCCCAAGACACAAGTAGATATTAAAGTGTAGAGGCTATTTACTATTCTGCCCAGATTCATGTAACTTAAAAAACTGATAAGAATGCCTCAATTAAATCACTGATTTAAAAAACTTTAACTGAAGAAAGGACTTTGGCATGTCACTACTATGACTGCATGTTGAGTAGATCTATTAATAGCAACTAACAGAGTGATCAGAGCTTCACAGACGAGTGGAGGCTATTCTTACACACAGGTGAAGGGTTACACTGCCCTTCTTAGGGTTTCTGCCCTTCCTTTTAAGTCTAATCTGGGGATCCAACCAGTAAATTGAATCTCCCTTTGACCTGAAGATATCTGTACTTTTCACCCAACAGAGGCAAGACCCTGCTTTTGCTACAAATGCTTACTGCTAGCTCTGCAAAAACTGACTTGAAGGACAAAATAGACACTTGTAAGGACCAGCTACATCACCCACTTCTGCCACAAAGATGTTTATCTTTTTTTTTTTTTTTAAAGATGACCGGTAAGGGGATCTCAACCCTTGGCTTGGTGTTGTCAGCACCACGCTCAGCCAGTGAGCAAACCGGCCATCCCTATATAGGATCCGAACCCATGGCCTTGGTGTTATTAGCACCGCACTCTACCGAGTGAGCCACGGGCCGGCCCCAAAGATGTTTATCTTAATAGAGGCCTGTGGTGAAAGCCCAGTCCCTGAGTGGCTCTGCTTTTGGTTTTAACAATGTACTAGAGCTTCTAGTTCTGCAGCAGATAAAATCCCATATGCATTTTGCAAAAGGCTGTTAACTCTGGGGGTTGAACTAGTAGTTTTCCCTTCCTTCCCTCCCCTTTCTCTCCTTCTCCTTGACTCATACTCTTCAAAATTATAACTTGTGTAAGAAAGATATGTTCAATGAGGAAAAGCACAACTACTCTAGTAGTTCACTCTCCCTCTTTTTCTTCATCTCCAAGCCTCCCCCACAACACCTACCACACAATCCCGTAACCTCCTCCCTACCCCACTCCCATTATAGCTTCTAAAGTAATTTCTTAAGGGCTTCTTGCATCAGCTGGGAAAAACAAAATTAAAGAAAAAAAAAAAAAACACTGCATTTTATTTCCTTCCAGCACGATCATTTTGTAAGTCTATTGCTTGGTGAAGACAAGACACAACAACTTCTGCAAATTAAAATATCTGGAATATTAAGAAATACATATCTTAATTGAAGATATCTTGAAATGCCCCTAGTTCTTCTTCTGTATCCAACAACTTCTGGAGAGGCAAGGTGGGACCATGATCAGATTTCAACCAAGCCCACGGGGATGATATAGCTAACAAAATAGAATGGTGGTTTCCAGGGGCTGAGGGAAAGGAAGAAT
The DNA here is from genome assembly GCF_000696425.1 of Galeopterus variegatus. NCBI lineage: Eukaryota > Metazoa > Chordata > Mammalia > Dermoptera > Cynocephalidae > Galeopterus > Galeopterus variegatus. Next base: position 70,746 of record NW_007728097.1, on the reverse strand, counting down.
GGGGAATTACTGTTTAACCGGCACAGAATTTCAGTTTTGCAAGATGAAATGAGTTCTGTGAATGGGTGGTAGCAATGTGAATGTACTTAATGCCATTGAATTCTACACTTAAAAATGGTTAAGGGCTTGCTTGGTTAGAGCATAGTGCTGATTACTACCAAGGTCAGTGCCATCTGCCCCCCCAAAAAACAAAAACAACAACAAAAGAATGGTTAAGATAGTAAATTCTATGTTGCATATATTTTACTGTAATTTTTTTTTAAAGGCAATGATTCCTGGAATGTCATTCTGCCAATAAAGATAATGGTCATTCAGACTTTTTAGTAACACAGATAAAAAGGCTTATGATAGTGTGAAGTTTTTTTAAAGCAAGGCAAAATTTTTCTAATATTTAGAAATGTTAAAAACAAAGCAGAGTCCTTCCTGGCCATAAGGATTTCTTCACATCACTTCATGTCCCTAGTAGACACACAGAGAAATGAAATACTAAAGAGTTATTGTTTTTTTTCATTTATTCACATCTATTTATTGAGTGTTATCTAGGTGCAGGTCACTGTTCTATATAGTGGGGATACAGGGTAAACTAGAGAAACTTGCCGTCATGGAACTTACATTCCAGGGGGGGAACGCAGCTAACACAAAAATAAACAAAAAAATACTAGACATTTATATTGCTGTGTAGAGAATTAAAATAGGTAATATAATGAATACTTGTGTTTTAGACTGGGAGATCAGGAAAGGCTCAAAAGATGTGAGATCTGAGTTCATATCTTGCTTTGTTTTGTTTTGTTTTTTGAGTTGGTATCTGAATGACAAGAATCAGACTTGGAAAGATTAGGCAATTTAGGTGAGAGAGCTAATGCCAAGATGCTGAGCAAAAATAATGTGCCTAGTTTGAGGAACTGAAACAGGCCATTGTGTCTGGCGAGTACTGGGTGAGGAAGAGAATGGTATAAGACATTGCCCTTCCCTCAGGAATTCGTGGTGAAACAGCTCAGGAGTCACAAAGATAGTTTCTGACACCTCTCCTCTTTTGGCATAAACCTACAGAGGGCTTCAAATTAACAATATTCCGCAAAGCAGAAAAAGCAGGACTTTCAAAAAAGAATTAAGTTTCCTTTTTTCTCCTTTAAGCTACAATTTCCTTATCTGTAATCAAAAAGATTGAATGGCAATGTTAGCTTCAGAGAGAAGAGGCAGATATGAATGCATATTCCACAGAACCAGCCCACGCCAAGAAATCCAAATTGTTCTCCAAAATCAAGGCTTACTTATCTTTCCCAAACTCAAATTTTCCAGGCCCAATTCGAAGCAGGTAGCCATTGAGCCACTTTGGAAAATGTCCTCGGACTCGGGCAGAGATGATCTGTGGTGTCTCTTCCACTGTGGTCAGGAGTGGTGCAATACAAGGCAGACCCTGCCGCTGCCCCGAGATGGCTTTTTTCTGATGAATATTTCTCACGTACTTCTTTAAAACTGTGAAGAGGAAACCAAAAGCATAAATTTTTTTTTTTTACCAGATTTTCTATAAACATGCCTGATTATCAAAGACAATAATCTTATTGCCAACTTGAGAGAAATGTGAACCTAACACCAAATATAGTCTCCAAATTCCTTTCTCTGCTTCCTCATTCTCAGGCTACCAACACTTTGGTTCTCCATTTCCGAACCACAGCAATCCTTCTTGTATGTCTTGCAGTACTAATCTGCCTAAGAATTAACTCAGGACTTTAATTACTATTTTTATCATTTCTCATAGTGAAACAATGCTTGTCTTTTTATAAGAATAAATCTACATGCTAACCCCAGATTTCTAACAGCAACCTCATTGTTATGATAAAAAATGACCACCATTCATTATCATAATTACATTGACCCTAGTACTTTAGATACACCAGAATGTGATCCCAAAAATTTCTTAGTGATTTCTGTGAATTTAATAGGATCTTAAATGTAATTTATTCTATTTTAATAGCATATACATGAATGAACATGGCATTTCCTAGAAGGGTGTTATAAATTACATTTTGCAGTAATACCAAGTCTGAAATTACCTGAAGTCCAAAAGCCATAAGTAAAAAATAAATAAAAATAATTTTAAAAAGAAAAAAACAAAACAAGAAAATCCACAAGAAGTAAAAATCATTATTGTATAATTAGGAACTAAAACTGTTTCATACTTACTTAGTGTTCACAAGGCAGTACTGTCTTAATGCAGAGGTATGGTCAAATATATAATTAATCAGGTGTTATAAAATACAGTACTTTATTTTCTTTCATAAAAGTTTAACAGTGATATAGACGTCTAGACTAGAAAAGTGAACTAAGACATATGGACACTATTCCTCTAAAGACATACGATTTGCATTTTTAAGCAAGTTATAGTATTATATCTATTATCCCATTTCTTTTAAATCTTTCAAAAATTCAGTATGTAGCACAAGACCTTCTATTTTTCCTGTATGACATGTAACAATTCAGTCAAACCCAACTATTTCCTGATTTCTCAAATAAAATTCACTTTCACCCTGAATGTCCTTCTCAATACCTATTCCTAAGATATTGTTCAAGGGCAATCTCAAACATTACTTTCTTTAAGAGTCAGCATAGTATAATATTTAAGAATGTGGGCTGGGGCTCGGCTTGGTTCCAGACTGCTTGGGTTCAAATCTTGGCAGAACCACTTCCCAAATAAGCAGCCTTTTTTTTTTCCTTCATTGCATTCATTGCCCAGATTTTTATTGCCCCTGTGTGCCTGTGCTGGGAGCTGCCCTCATGAAACTTAGCTGTCTAGAGCTGGCCTTTGTAATGCCCCTAGTGCCTAGTCCAGTGCTTGCTTCGTGCTGGGCATGTTGGAAGGGGACTTAGGTTTATTCCTTATCTTCTCAGTTAGGGCTCTGATTAGTTTCCTATTATGGCTGTTATTACCACAAACTTAGTAGCTTAAAACACCACAAATGATTATCTGACAGGTTTTTTTTTTTTTTCTTTTTTCTGTTATCTGACAGTTCTGTAGTTCATAAATTCTTTTTTTTTTTTTTTTTTTTTTTTTTTCTGACAGTTTTTTTGTTCAAAAATTTTTTTTTTTTTTTTTTTTTTTTTTTTTTTGTAGTTCATAAATTCAAAGTAATTGTTACTGGGCTAAAATCTTCTCCATTTCCTTATCTTTTCCATCTTCTGGAGTCTGCCTGAATTCCTTGGCTCGTGGCCCCTTCCTCTCCACAGCTAGCAGCACAGCATCTCTCTGACCCTGCTTCCACCCTCATCACATCTTTTTCTCACTGTCTGAATCCCCAAATGAGCAGCCTTGACCAAGACACTTCTAACCTCTTCATGCTGTTTCCTCCTTTTTTTTTTCTTTTTTGGCAGCTTGTCAGTATAGTGTTTCCTCCTTTCTAAGGTGGGCATAATAATAATTCTTATCATTCCAGTTAGAGTGAACAGGACTAAAGTACCCCCTCAAGATGGAGGAAGTAGAAGGGAGGAATTGTACCAGCAGAACCCCCTATATTTGATCAAATTTGATCCTTTTCCCCTAGGGCTGAAGCAGTCCTCAGCACTGGAGTAAGTTAACAAGGCAAACTTGCTGGCCAAGTCCCCAGAAATAGGAGTATGCTTGTCTGGCAGAATATAAGATAAGCATAAAGGCTAGCATGCATTTGTCTGAGTTCCATCTTTTCCTATGGTTACTCGATATTTTGAACCTTGGTTATGGGATGGGATGACATTATTTACGTAAATGTAAAAAGGTCTTCCAGATAGCCTGGAGCTTCAAACTTGCTATGAGCACTTACTGTTTAGACCCTGAGAAACCAAGGAAGACAGACATCAATAAAGCTGTGCTGATTCCACCCCAAAGCAAATCAAAATCCTTCAGGACTCTTAGATAACATCAAGGATCAGAACAGAAACTAGATGGAGCCTTGGCAAGAATTTGCACCTGGCCCCTTACAGGTCCCCTCCCTCCTGCTTTTCGCTTCCCACTTCTTACCCCATAAAAACCCTTGGTTAGTTTGAGAATATGAGATGAGTTAGCCTACCATCTTCTTCAAGTTTACCAGTCCTGAATAAAATTGCCTTCCCTTTTCACACGTTTGACTTTTGAGTCATTCGTTTCTGTTTGGCAGCAGGCAGCAAGACTTGGGTTCAGTAACACTCCTAAGACTATAAGTAATAAATAGCTGTTTATGTAAAGCTTTTGAACAGAGTAAATATTCAAAATATGCTAGCTATTATTTACACAGCTTTTAATGATTAATCTAACACAATGTAATATCTTCTTTCTTTGAATTATTTTATTCATAAAGTGCTAGGCACTGCTGAGGAATAAAAAGTATTAGAACTCTGAAATAAAGGAACTCACTGCCTAGTACAGACATACAAACAGATCATTGAAACTGTAATGAATGTTTTATTTCAGCATTGTTTCTCAACGTCTGATCTGAGGACTACTTGTAACAGAAATACCATATTATTGCCAAAATGCAGATTCCTGGACTCCACTCTGCACCTCATAAATCAGAATCTCTGGGGAGGGACAAGCAGGTATTCTTAGGCATACTAAAATTTGGGAACTACAGTATTAGAGGTATAAAGAAGACGCTTTGAAAAGATAGAAAAGGAAACCTTCAGGTATTTACCTAACTCTACTTTTATTAACATTATGCATATTTATCTTATCCTCCTCTTAGATTAAGATAAATCCCCTGAGATCAGGTATTTTACTCATCTTATTTAAGTAGAATTAAATCAAGTACCTTGATTGGGCATTTATCTGAGTAGAGATAGTACATGAATTTAAAGTATTTTACATTTTAAAAAATATTTACATGTCTATATGTTCTAATACTTCATAGCATTCTGTTAGCAGTATAGTATATGCTCTTCAAACTTTCCATAGTACTAGACATTGTTGTCTACAGCTCATTAAAACCCGTTCTAATCTTGGCTTCTGAGACATTGTACTATTCTAACTTTCCTACTCCCTCTCTGACTGCTCTCTGCTTTATGCCAGCTTCATTACTTATTAGCTAACAACCTTGGGCAAATTACTTAGTCTCTCTGAGCCTCAGTGATAAAATGGGGATAAAGGGAGGTTAATATTCCTGTTCATGTTTATCATCATAGTTAAATATGATAGTAGATACTTTCCAAATGTTAACTCCCTTTATTGACTCCTTTTCCCCTTATCATCTCGAATGTATTCCTAAAGTGTGACCTTTGACCTTTACTCTTTAATCTCATCACTCCCTTGATAATTTTATCTAGTCTCCTAATTTCACCAATTACTTTTTGAAGCTGACTTCCAACATGTCAAAACAGAATTCTTCATATTCCCCTTTCCAATTTTCCCTCCTGTTAAATCACCTAGTTTTAAGATCTGTTGGCCTTGAACTTATTTTCTCCACTGTCCCTCATATTTACTAAGTAGTTAAGTTCTGCTGACTATACCCACACAGCACCAGTAAGGAGATGCTAAGGGGATGATATAGGGTGGCCAGTATAAAGTACTAGGGCTCAAAAATCTGCAAGGATGCCTGGAGGAAATACCTTGCAAAGATCTTTCCTCCCTCCAGGGTAGGTGCCCCCCCCCATTTTTTTCCTGGCCTAAACCTGTACTCATCAGCATTGATGCCTCAGATTCTCTTGCCTATCAGTCACTTCCTTCCTACTGTCCTTATTTAGGCCCTCCCAACCTCTTAACTGGAAATTATAACAGCCTCCTAATTGGAAGGAGAAACTAGATAGAAATCGAGCTATCTTCTACACCAGAGTTCCCTAATTAGTGGGCCTCTTGATCCCCTTAGTCCTTGAGATGGCCAGAGGCCCCAGGCCAATTGCCTCCAGCTCTAAGTAGCTCATCAGGGCTCCAGACCCCATCCAATTTACCCCAATGTAAGGTAAAATATTAACATTTTCTACATGTGCTATGATGTGAAAAAGGCTAGAAAGAACTGCTACTAATTTTCTAAGTATAGATCTGATTTCATCATATGTTCTTTCATAATACCTTCACAAACGGCTCCTCACTGTCTACCAGGTAAAGTCTAAACTCCTTGGCCAGGCACTGATGAAGGCCCTGTACAGTCTCACCCCAACCTACCTGTGCAGTTCTGTCTCTCATTAATGCCTTCTACTCCAGCCTAACTGGACCACTACCTATCCTCTTCTCATCAAAATCATACCATTCTTTTTTTTTTTTTTTTTTTTAAAGATGACCAGTAAGGGGATCTTAACCCTTGAGTTGGTGTTGTCAGCACCACGCTCAGCCAGTGAGCGAACCGGCCATCCCTATGTGGGATCCGAACCCGGGGCCTTGGTGTTATCAGCACCGCACTCTACCGAGTGAGCCACGGGCCGGCCCAAAATCATACCATTCTTTTCACCTAGATTTCCCATCCCCTTCAGATGAAATTCACTTACTCAACTAATCCTTCAAGATCCAGTTTACATGTCACCTGCTTCATAATCACAGCATTCCCATTTCCTACAGCAAGAACTGATTTTCTGGGGCCAGCCCGTGGTTCACTTGGGAGAGTGTGGTGCTGATAACACCAAGGCCATGGGTTCAGATCCCTATATAGGGATGGCCAGTTAACTCACTTGGAGAGTGTGGTGCTAACACCACCAAGTCAGGGGTTAAGATCCCCTTACCAGTCATCTTTAAAAAAAAAAAGAACTGATTTCCTTTAGTCTGAACTCACACAGCATCTGTTTATAGCTCTCTTATGGCCCTTATCTTATTGTCTCAGGTGATAAAGGTGAATATACTTTATAACTTCTAAACTTCTACTACCAGTACTCCTTGAGTTTTTGTTTCCCCTCTCCCTCTAGTACCTAACACATTGCCTTGCATACTGCAAGCACTAAATTACTGAATTAAATAAAAAAATTTTTTTGGCAGCTGGCCTGTATAGGGAATTGGGGACAAGGAAAGGGGGAGGGGGAAGGGGATAGATTGGATAAGGGGCATAAAGAATAAATATCATTTGTAACAATGAATATGCAAATATAAATAAATAAATAATAAAAATCACCTGATGATGTTACTCATGCTTTATAGGCTGCATTTATTTTGTGATTAAAAGCCTCAATTAAATCTAAAAAAATTAAAACTTACAGTGCATACCAATATGATTTCTGATAGCTTTATATCAGCCAATTTCAAGAAATACAATCATGTAGCAGTAATAGCTATAATAGAAAGCTACAATAACCAGTTTTAAGGCCGTCCCCCTGAATGCAAATAGAACCACCAAATATTTACATTAGAAAGCAAGCCAGTGATTTTCAATTTAGAAAAGTCTGAAGAGTGAATATTCTTCTTATTGCAGATCCAAGAGAATCCCTAAACCCTGAATTCTGCCCCTACATGTTGTATAAAATACACAAACATGAAGGCTGTTTCTATGACAAGGAAATAGTCCTGACTCCGTTAACTTCCGGCTCTGCGGAGTAGCTGCCTCTATCTGCTCCACACAGAATGGAAAGCTTCAAAAGCCCCCAGTAATCTTCAGGAAAGAAGCACAGAATTCTACGTGCGAGCTGGTAGGAAGAAGAGGAAGAGGTATACACCCTACCTGAGAGCCGGTGCACTATCAGAGAAAGGAAACCCATATTGCTGGTAGAAAGATTGCTGACAAAACGGTGAAGGATTTGAAAAAACATTTTGTATTGAGTAGATTTCAGTGAGACGCTCACTGGCAGTTGTAAGTAACACTAAACAAAGAACACTCACAGAGCTTTCTGGGCTGTTCCGGGCTCACTGACAGAACGGGGTGGAAAAGTGGGAGGGAAGGGGCGGGCCTTCGAAACACCAGTAATCTCTCTTAATCTCATTTCCATGACAAGTTTATCAACAATCTACACATAATAAAAAGCTGTTTGAAATATTAAAATTGGACCACCAGTGGTGGTCTCCCTCCCTAAAGTTTCCTTTTGCGAATCTGTCCCCACATTACAGTTAAGTCAGTTAGTTGATCTTGATCCAAGGATTCAATTTCATTATGCCGTTCCTCTCTGAAAGATTCAGATACAGAATAAAGTCCAAATTTAGATTGTCAATAAAAGACTCTACTATCTGGCAACAATTTATCTTTCATCCTTTGTTTCTCCTTCCGTCATTTCATCCTTTCTTTTCTTTTCATTAATTTTATATTTTCTGACAATCTAGTATGAATAGCATCCAACGAAGTTATGCCCTTAAAAAACATACAACCACATACGATCTTATGAATTTAACAAATATTTTTGAGCACTAATATATCAAATACTGTGCTATAAAGTGAGAATACCAAGAAAAAGATTCAGTCCCTGCTCTTTAGCAATTTAGGTAATACACTATTCCACTCTGTGAATTTTTTTTTTTTTTTTTGGAGAAAACTGTAAAACTTTATTGTCAGATATCCAACATAAGAACAGTGTGCACTGTTTCAGCTTGTCTTCTTTTAAACCTGTGGTTCCCTTTTGCCTGCTTCTGGGATTTTAACAGGCTCTAGACTGGGTAAAATTTCCCCCACCATCAAAAAAATCTCCACATTTACCTCCACTCTTTGGCTGAGACAGTTCCTGGAGATCAGCTTTCAGTTCAGTCTCTTGAATCTCAGATGCTCCCTCATCTTCTCTCTCCTGACCAGCAGTAATATTCCAACTTTCACCTGATGGCTCCTCTTGTTGAGATTGTTCATTACTAGGCTGCTGGGCAACCGCAGGCCCAATCAGCTGAGGAGACCCTTGATCGCCTCGCCGTCCACTAGCTCTGAACAATCTTCCACTTCCACTCATATTTCACGCAGCAGGTTCTCAGTCGCTGAGAAAGAATGAAGACTGCAGGAACACGAACTCTCCCAGCACAGCTGTGCACGTGGTACGCCTCAACTTTTTAAACTATAATAGGATTGAAGTGACCTGCCAAATTCATCTTATTACTTATGCTTTTCTCTTTACTTCTGGATGACTAACCTTCATCCCACACCACACTGTTGCTAAGGTTTCTCAACATAATTCATTAACAGCACGCATTGATGCGCTCGATGTGTAAAAAGCCAATTCAGACAAGGTTATAGTTAGTAATTTCTGGTTTTTATTTTACTACTTTTACCACAAGAAAATAATTTTAAACCAAGAGCTTTGATTAGCCATATATAATAACTAATAGTGAAAATAATAAAATAGTAAAATTAAATAGCAATAGCACACAGTTATATTTTATTACATATTGAGAAACTGGACAAATTACCTTTAAGGTTTTAATGTTCTTTTATAATACTGACCATGAAAAACATTTTAAAACTATCACCAAAGCTATCTGTTATTTAAAGAAAATATTCTAAAGAAAAAAGAACAATATTGTAAACATTATCAAATCAACTGGGTCCTCTTTTAGAAGTTTAAGAAAGGCTAGGAAGTTTAAGGAAAGAGAAGAATCCACATAAATTTAAATACCTTACATTTTTATAAAATATGCCAAATATTTGACACTTAAAAGAGAAACTGCATTACTTCAAATTAATTTCCAGCTTGAAGCCCCTTTTAAGTCTAGAAAATAAAGTCAAGGAGTTTCCTCTTCTCTGTTTAAGATACACATTTCCTTTAACAACTAGAGAGCTTTCAGAGCATAAATATCATTTTTTTTATTACAACAATAATGGGTTTAAATTTTCATCTTATTTTAAGTAACATTTTATCTGTGCAGTGTGTTTGCAATCACTGTAAACCTCTGTCTCAGGAACTCTCGTTTTTGTATTAAAAAGTTTTCAATAGTATTGGCTTCTTTGAAGAGTCCATCTATCTCGTCAATGTAAGATGCGTCTACTGCTGCTCTCTCACTAATGGGGAAAAAAAGCTTTATGTTAACCTAAATATTCATAAAGTCTAAACACACCATCACAGTGATGTTCTTTATTATACCATATTTGTTAGCTATTTCATTTAAATGGCTTTGTGCACCAGAGAGCTTCATTAATTTACTAGTACTCTTCAGGAAAAAGTTAATTATTCTCACAAATATGTTTTACCACTCAAAGGTCTCCTGATACAGCAGAAAGTGTATCTTATATGTTATAACTCTAATATTAAATTATATACATTATTTTTACAGCCACACAAACCATTATTCAAGTAAAGTATAATGACTATCCAGTAGTTTAAAAAAGCACCTTATAAAACATGATGTGCAGCCAATAAAATATTTTAAATTCAGCCTTCAAATATACATAGATAAAATAGAAATATCTTTTTTTTTTTTTTTTTAAAGATGACCGGTAAGGGGATCTTAACCCTTGACTTGGTGTTGTCAGCACCACGCTCAGCCAGTGAGCGAACCGGCCATCCCTATATGGGATCCGAACCCGGGGCCTTGGTGTTATCAGCACCACACTCTCCCGAGTGAGCCACAGGCCAGCCCTAAAATAGAAATATATGAAATATTTATCTTAATGTCACTCTGTTATTATCAACAATTTAACCAAATGATATTTTTCTCAAAGAGGTTTTACATAAAATTTAAAATGTAAGGTTATCTAATTAGAGACCAAGATATATCCAGTCTAGCATTAGCTTTGGCAATAGCAAAACAAAGGATGTTTAGTGGAAAAGTTGAAGTCATTCCCTGAAAATAACTAGCTAATCTATTATAAAGAACTGAGGTGGAATAAAAAATTCCAAAGTTTTAATTACTGGATAGGTTTTGTAGCCGCAGAATTAAACTTCCCATTACAGAGTTTCCAGAAGGAAATTTCTATTTCTAACATAAAACGCCTAGAGAATACACTAGAAGTACTTGCCTTAAGATCTTTGCATATGTAGACAACATTAGATTAATTTCCTTGCTCATATCTGTTCAAAAAAATCACCGAGTAAGTTATGAAATATAACAAACATTCTGCATTATAAAATTGATGCACAGAAATATAAGCATTTTATACATCACCATTCAAACCTTTCTCCAGGGTTTCATCTTTATAAAACAGTACAGAACTTTCTGAGAAAGATGAATCTGATTTTCCAAGAGAGGACAGCTGTGGACTATCTGGCATTTGAGGCTAATAGCACAAAGTAAAGGAGATAGGTAAATAGTCAATAAGAGCTCCTTAGGACATACACATTCTGTTTATTTTTTAAAAAGCAAATAAAATATTTTTCAGAAAAAACAAACATGCTAGAAATTATAGTCATTTGAAATTTTATTATCAAGGAAACCTTTAGGCCCAAGAAGCACCATGCTCAACATATTAAATTTTATTTTGGTTTTAAATCCCCTGGTGAAAAAGTGTCCTGTATGTGGAATCACTAGATGTTTTCACTGCAATATAGTAAAACTATAATTTTGACAATAGCCAAATGCTTGCAAAATTTTGCAAGATAACATAATCATCAAGGGAACAAATAATGTCCCAAATGCAACAGATCAACTGGTGAGGATAGCAGTGACGGACAGGATATAGTGCTCTTCTTTAAGAAGGTCAGTTACTACAGTACCTAGGTATCTTATTTATCATAGCAAAATAATTATGTAAAGTCCTAGGTATCATAAAGGTATGCACTCATTTCTGTCTCTAGAGCACAAGCTACCAAAATGAAATTTCCCAATAGTTTCTTGGACACCTATATTTAATGAAAAAGCAGCTGGAGTCAACATAGCTTCTGTTGGCACAATGCTAGCTCTGGGAATATGAAAACACTAAACTCCATCTGTCAATAGAGCTTTCTTTTTTTTTTTTTTTTTTAAAAGATGACCGGTAAGGGGATCTCAACCCTTGGATTGGTGTTGTCAGCACCACACTCAGCCAGTGAGCAAACTGGCCATCCCTATATAGGATCCAAACCCACTGCCTTGGTGTTATCAGCACCGCACTCTACCGAGTGAGCCACGGGCTGGCCTGGATAGAGCTTTCTTAAGTGGAAGAAATTTGAAATGTAAAATAGAATAAAAGATTAAGGTTTCAGGAGCACACAGCTTACCTCTAATTCTCTTGGCCTCTTGCAATTTCTAGTATCAGGTTTTACAAGGTGACTTGCCATCATATTCTGGAGGCACAAGCTGCAAAAGTGTAAAGCAATGCCAAATTTAAGTACAAACTCCATGCTACAGCTCTCTTGAATCCTTCCCTTTTTTCCACTCACACTGCGGCTGCTAATTTAGGCTCTCAATATCTGTCACTTACCTAAACTTAATTTCTCCCTTCTCTAATTCATCCTACCAACTGTTGTTTGGGTAATTTTCAAAACTTTGATTACTGCATTCCCTTAACTCAAAAACCTTCCACTGAGTATTCCTTGTTCCAAAATAAGTTCAAATTCCATGATACAGCATCCAGGGTCACAATCACCTGGGCAATCTACCATTCCCATCATTTTCAACTATTCCTCTATATACACTCAGCCAAATTAGTCTCTTTGGCACTTCTGCCATATTTCAGGACAGGCTCAGTTAAGATTCTTTCTTCACAAAAATCTTTTTTTTTTTTTTTTGGCAGGCCAGTATGGGAAACAACTCTTGACCTTGGTGTTATAAGGCTGCACTCTAACCAACTGAGCTAACTGGCCAGCCCGATCTTCACAAAGTCTTAATGTTGAAATAGATCATATAGTTTATCTGATTCAATCTCACTTTTTACAAATGAGAAAACAGAGACAGAGATGGCTGATCAAGTTCAAACAAGTAAAACTGGGCTGGGTCAGAAACAGGATCTCCTCACTTTTCTGAGATTGTTTCTGTTGACCCTACTTTATCTTACTATACCGTCAAAGTTCACTTTTAAATTACTTTCCCATAAATTCTGAAGGTATTTTCCCTAGGAGTCTGAAAGATTAAGTTTTAAACTTAAAGAAAACTTGTAGAAACTTCGAAGAGTACAGTCTCTTCGACTTAAAGATGAGGAACCCTGTCTACTTTCAAGTTACCGATTTAATGTTTGGTTTTTTTTGTTTTTTTTTTGTTTTTAGAAACTATGCTGACCTGGGTAACTGTGATGAATGTTTGATTAGTTGTATATAATATGCATATTTAAAAGACAGAGCAACAACAAATTATAAAGATGTTTGTTTCGTCAGTTCTGTATAGTACTTACGCAGTTCTGCCAGTACCTTTACAGTATATAAGTTTAAGTGCTATAAGAGTAATAATGTAGAAAATATTACACGTGCACAGCGTCCTAACTTTGCCTTGGGAGTTGAAAAACGTTTCAGAGAAGCCAACATGTGGTTTTTCTCTCTTCCCTCTTCCTCTTTTATTCTTCCCTTTCTTTCATACCTCTTCTATCCTCTCTCAAAGAACAGAAAGTGCATATCAAATAAAACCTTTTATAATTAAGTAGTTCTGTTTCTGCGAAAACGAGTTAGTTTTCCGTCATAATTGAAGACCTCAGCCGAATCCAGGCCTTGTGGAGAGGCTGGTCCTTCTCCTGTGACAACTACATTCAAAGCCACTGACTCCAGCTATGCAAACTTAGGCGCTGGTGACTTGGTCATTTCCAAGCACTACCTGCCCTGCCTTATGCATCTGCTTTCTTCTAGTCTCCTCTTCCTTCTCAACGCCATTCTGGCCCTCAGGTCACTTCACCTACCTTTTTCTCTCTTCCCGACCTTCCCTCCCCTCTCTTTCCTACTTGTGCTTCCGCCCCACTAAGAGACCCTAAAAAGAACCTTCTATCCTCTCACTGCCTTGCTTCTCGCTCAATCACACTCGCACAGGAGCTCATCCCTCCAGCCCCACCCCAAAATCAGTCTAAAACTCAGCGTCAGAACCTTCCTCGTAGGCGAAAGCGCGACACTGAGGTGAGCGGGCGCCCGCCAGTGCGCAGACTCCACGGGCAGAGGCGGGAAGTGCGTGGCCCTCCCGACAGGCAGCGCGCGAGTCACGTGACAGGGCAGGGCTGCCGCCTGGGCCTGGCCTACGGGAAGGCGGGCTTCCACGTAACTCCCGCTCTTTCCCGTTGGCTTGAAATCTTCGTCAAATGAAAATCACTTCCCACCTTCCCAGTGTGTGTTTGGAAGAGAAAGATCTGAAACCGGTCTCTCAGGAAAGGAGCAGTTTCCGAGGCAAGACCGGGATGTGTCCCCGCAGCTTGGAATCTCAGCAAAGAAACACAAAGATACTCGTAGTACACTGCCCCCTCTTTTCAAATAAAAGTCACGTCCTATTCCAGATAACCTTTTTGCAGGAAGGGTTTAAACCAGGGATCCCCTGGCCCACAAGCGAAGCTTCTAGATCCTGAATCACAGTTCCTGCCCCTCTCTGTTTGATGCAGCCGAACTTTCAGAATCATACTTTTTTTTTTTCGTTCTTTTTTTTTTTTTATCGAGAGCTAGAGACTGAATAGAATTACACCCTTTAGAAAATTCCTTTCTGGGTGCGTCAGTCAGTTTAGTCGACCTGATTGACAGCAGCTTTCAAAACTATTTTGTAACACATATGATTCACATGCATGTGGAGACTTTGACTGTTATTTTAGAGGTAGACATCCTAAACTGATGCCCAGTTAGTGGGTGTTGAAGAAAAAAACAAACAAGTACATCACTTCATAAAGCAAAGGTCAGTAACACCTCTGCATAAACTCTAGGTACATAATTATACATCTTAGCAAACTATTTAACACTTAAATATATTATTAATGTTTTTTCCCTTTTGCTAATTTGTGTTAGTTGTCATCAAGAATTGGTAGCATTGTGTATATATATTTATTTTCTGTTTGTGAAAAAGCCAGTTGTTTTAAGTAAGTTAGTAGAAAATAGGCATTTAGCTTGTTTAATTTGACTTGCTAACATTGTGAAATATAGACCACTTACTAAATACTAGACTAGATGATTATGGTGAAGTTATTGACAGTCTTTAATGGGTCCCAATCACTCACTGTGTGAGAACTGATAGCAATCTGTGTTGAATTGTTGCCATCTGTGGTAAAATGAAGGAAAAAGCAATAATTTTTTTTTTTTTTTTAAAGATGACCGGTAAGGGGATCTTAACCCTTGACTTGGTGTTGTCAGCACCACGCTCAGCCCGTGAGCGAACCGGCCATCCCTATATGGGATCCGAACCCGGGGCCTTGGTGTTATCAGCACCGCCGCACTCTCCCGAGTGAGCCACGGGCCGGCCCAAAAGCAATACATTTTTAATAAAGAAACATATTCACTTTAAAGGACTGATCTTTATTTTGATACCATGTACTTCCTAATTTTTTTTTTTTTTTGGTACTAAAAGTGTCCTTTCAGAGTTCCAGTCAAGATGGTGGAATAGACAATTCCCAGCATCATTCTCTCCCACAAATCAACCAAATTTACAACTATAAAAATGTAACATCAGCCAAGCTGGGGCCACTGGAGCTCAGGGGAAGAAGAGGAGACACCTATGGAGTTCATGAAGGCAGGAGAAACTACGATGAGAGAAAGAAAAAGCTGCTCTGAGCATTTCGGGCTGTGGCTGCTTTAAGGCTCGAGCTGATGAGTGCATGGAGCAGGAGCCGGCAGAAGCTGCAGCTGTGCCCTTCAGATGGAGTTACTTGGAGGCAGCAGGGGAGAAGAGGACCTTGGCGGCCGCAAGGACAGCAAGACCACTAATAGGGTTCCCGTGGACCCACACAGGAGTGAGGAGCCAGAACAACTGAAAAAAGGGAGCCATTCAGAGGCCAGTGAGTCATTGCAAGGGACCAGTGCAGGGTCCATCCCATGGGAAGTGTTTGGAGCATGGGCAGTGGGTGAGATGGGAACATTGGGAGAACACTGGGACACAGCAAGGACAGCCGATCTTGGGTTGCCCCCAGTCAGCACAGGACCACTCAGAGGAGAATGGTCAGGAATGCAGAATTGCATGGGGTGTAGTTTGATGAAAAAACTCAGGCCCAGATCAGAGATTCTACAGAACGCAGATCCACTGGGTCTCTAGAGAGCCGGAAGTACCTATAAGATCAACCATTAAACTCTGAGCTGCACAAAAAGCCTTCCCTAGGGAAACAGCAACAAAGTAGCAATTTAAACAACCACACAGCTCAAGTACTGGTTCCCACAGGAAGTTCCCCTGTGTTAGAAGCAAAGGGCAAAAAATTAGTTCTGGCTCAGGCACACCACCAGCACCTTGGTGGTGTGCCTGAGAACTGGAGGCTTGGATCCGGGGACCAGACCCCACTCCCACTTCCAGGCAAACTGCGCCAGTGCCTTGGGGCCAGCCCAGAGACCCGAGGCACAGAGAAGGGGACTGGACCACCTCCCACAACCAGGGACACCATGCCAGCACCTTGGGGACTGCCTGGGGACCTGAGGCAAGGAGAAGGGGAATAGACCTCTCTCCCACAACCAGGGACACCGTGCCAGCACCTTGGGGCATGCCCAGGGACCCAGGGCATGGAGAAGGGAACCAGACCACCCTCCCACAACCAGGCACAACATGCCAGCACCTCGGAGCCCACCCAGGGACCAGGGCATGGAGAAAGGGACCGGACCTCTCTCCCACAACCAAGCACACCAAGCCAGCACATTGGGTCCCTCCCAGTGACCCGAGGCATGGAGAAGGGGACCAGACCTCTCTCCCACAACAAGGCACACCACTCCAGCACCTCGGGGCCCACCTGGGGACCCGAGGCAAGAAGGGGACCAGACCTCTCTCCCACAACCAGGCCTACTACGCCAGTGCCTCAGGGCCCACCTGGGGACCCGAGGTATGGAGAAGGGGACCAGACCACCCTCCGTCAACCAGGCACACTGTGCCAGCACCTTGGCACCCACCCAGGGACCAAGGGCATGGAGAAGGGGACGAAACCCCTCTCCCACAACCAGGCACATCAAGCGAGCTCCTTGGGTCTCACCCAGTGACCCGAGGCATGGAGAAGGGCCACTTGTGGAGGGCCACCCCTCCCACAAGCAGGCACATGGTACCAGCGCCTTGGGGCCTGCCCAGGGACCACAGGCATGGAGAAGGGGACCAAACACACTCCACAAGCAGGCATACCGCCAGTGACTAGGAGCATACCAAAAACAGTACCTCCACATGGGTGGCCCACCGCAGCCACCACAATAACCATGGCTGCCGTGAAAGGAGCTAGACACCACAACCACCACGCAGATGGTCCGCCAACCACTGGAGTGCATTCACACAAGAGTCACCAGCAGAGACAAAGAAAAGAAGAGGATGTCTCTTTCCACAAAACCCATTTCAGAGTGACAGAAGAAGCATTTGCTCTATGATAATATTGGGGGACCTGATCACATCTCTCAGCATTGGACAGATCATCTAGGCAACAAATTAACAGAGTAACCATTATTCTTTCAGAAGGAGAGAAGAAATCTAGGGCAATTAGAGAGGGGAGGGGGAGAAAATGGGGGAAATGGGAGAGATTGGACAAGGTGCATAAAGAATAATTATGATTTGTAACAATATATATGCTAGTAATATTGATTTAATTAACATATCTCAATGTTCAACCCCCAAAATATGTATAATCAATTTTGATTCAATAAATAAAATAAATTTTAAAAAATAAATAAATTTTAATTTTAATTTTAACAAAAGTTTCCTTTCATGAAAGAAAAATATAAAGATTTTTAAGTATTTTAATGTCTTTACTTAGTAAAATATAAAGTTGTCCACTTAATGTTTATCTTTTCTTCATTATCATTATTGCTGTTTATTATTCTTAATGGTATGTTAAATCCAAAAGTCTGGGAAATACTTGATCTAATTCCTCTCCCAGCCTTCACATTGTATGATATCTAAACAGGTGGGTATCCATCTGGTTCTTAAAATATTTCCAAGTAAAATTATTTCACCTGATGTATAAATGCTTTCATCAGACTAAGAGAACACCATGGACTTTTTTTTTTTATCACTTTTTTTTCTTTTTGGCAGCTGGCTGGCAAAGGGATCCAAACCCTTGACCTTGGTGTTGCAAGGCTGCACTCTAACCCACTGAGCTAACAGGCCAGTCTCTTATTTTGTTTTTAAATCTTATCCATTGTATAAGCAAAATGGGTAAGACTAAGTGAGAAGTTGTAGAGGGTTTTAATTATCTAGTGCTTTAAAATCTTTGAAGGGCTGTCATCATGATTTCATTTAATCTTCGAAAACAACTCTGTGAAGTACACAGGACACAGACATTCGGGTTGCTCTATATCAAACAAAAAAAATATTCATCTGAAAACTTAGAACTGTGTAAATTTTACATTGTATATATTTTCAGCAGGAGAAAACTCACTGGCAATGGGCCATTTAAATTAGAACTTGTTTGAGGCTCCGACTCTGATTCCTGTTTGGCCCCATTTCATGCTTTTATGTTAATTGGACAATACAGTTGGAAGATAAAAACTTGTGTTTCAAATTTAATCACATATGTATTCTTATCACACACATCTTACCATGTGAAAATTTTTTTTCTTTTGACACCAAACACTTCCAACCATCCTGCCACAGACTTCCTTTGTTATCACTGCTATGGACATGTTTTTATGACTTTATAAAATGAAAACCCTATTTTGTTTAAAAAAAACTAGCTGCTTTTGTAAACATTTTGTTTCCAAATTCTAGAACCCCTGCGTTTTCATACCATATATGTACTGGCAAAAAACAAAAACAATGCCACCTTGTATAATTACCTTGCTAGCAAAGTAATATAATTCAGTACATGTTCATGAAAAAATTGCCTAAGAAATTTTCTTTGTTATTTTCAAGGCTTTGTTATTTTTGTTATTTTGTGATTTTTGCACACTGCTCTTTAAGAATTACATTTTAAAAGACTATATTTTTCTTCCTTTTTTTAATTTTAGAGAAGACTTTTTTTTTGTTCTCCACAGCTGGCTGGTACAGGGAACAAACTCTGGACCTTGGTGTTATCAGCACCATACTCTAAGCAACTGAGCTAACTGGCCAGCCCAGGAGAAAACTATTTCTAATAGATTACATATAAGCCCTAAAACATACATCTCCTCAAATCATATTTTAAATATTTTAAGTCAGAACTTTGCCACCATTCCAGGAATAGAAAGTTTTAGTACTGGAAACTGCAAGTAAATATTTGTTGTGGCATCTGAATTTTAGCATCCCTGCCCCCCAAGTTTACTTTCTGTTGCAGAAAATAAGAAAATTATTAAATAAAAATTCTAACGATGGGATGCATTGTGGCTTGCATCTGATATAGCAGATAAAGGAGTTTTATGAAAATGGACTTCTTCTATTCCACTGAAAAGGAAATCTTAATGGACTTTATCAACTATCCTTTGACCCCATGTCTGGCTTGGGGGAGAGGGGAAATCCTGAATGTGGTCATAAAGTGAACGAAATAAAATATTTTGCAAAATGTTCTTTCTTTTAAAAAAAAGTTACATTAAACATTGTAGGTGCTATGACAGTATTGTAGGAATTGCTCCAGTAGGGCTGATTGTTTAGCACTGTTAGATAAGAAAAAAGTTTTGTGCTGCAATGTGACCAGAAAGTTTCAAAACCGAGAGACTGATGCGTGAAAAGCAGATGCTTCTAATGGACTAACCAGGTGCTTTCCTTGAAGTGCTTGGATGTACTTCTGAAAGAGGTGCAGGTTTTGGAAAGGCCAGAACCCCAGCTTTTACAGAAGAAATGATTTCATTTAAATAGTGATTTTACATAAAAAGAAATACCATTTCAAGTTCTATTGCCCTAGGAAAGAGCCCGGGTTTGAAGGCGGGTCCAAGGCGTGCCAGTGGCAGTCTCCTCCCCTCTATCTTCTTCCTCGTTCCCGCCGAGCACTTGGCCCTCTCCCCAGACTGCTGGATCCAACAAGCAGCAAGGAGTTCTGTCTTCCGATGCTTTCTGCATTCCTGGCTGCCTACTTTGGCTGTTGAAGGGGCAACCTCTTGCTAAGTTCTATATCTAAGCCTCAGGAAATAGAAAGGGACTTCAAACCTTCCAGATCGCTTCCTCTCACGGGCAACTACTTGGCACGGGTAAGAAATATCATTCCCCTTTATTTGGAAACGCAGGCATGGCAATTGGAGATACATAAGCTAGAAAAGCAATTAAGAAGAATTTAAGTCATGACTATGACACTACTGTGATGGGCAGTCAGCAACAACATAAGGAACATAAGCAAACTCAGAGAAGATATTTTTCTCTCTTTTATCAACTATGAGAGAGTATCACTTTAGAGCAAAGGTTCTCAAACTTTTTGGTCTCGTACCCCTTTATACTCTTAAAAATTATTGAGGACCCCAAAGAGTTTTTATTTCTCTAAGTTATTTACTGTGTTACTGTAATTTACTGTATTAGAAATTAAAACAAATTTTAAAAATATTTATCTAGTAATATATTTTAAAATAACAAAAAGCACATTACATGTTAGCATAAATAGCATTTTAAATTAGAGATAAGTATGTATTCTGAAAATATCTACTCTGAAAAGTGACATTGTTTCTCATTTTTACAAATCTCTTTAATGACCGGCTTAATAGAAGACAGCTGGATTCTCATTTTGCATTCAGTGTATTGCAGTATCACACAGAATGTAGCCTCTGGTATAAATAAACAAGTAAATCATAAAATAAGCAAGCTTGTCTTTAAAGGGAGTCTCAACTCTGAATTGATGATATTACAAAAAACAAAAAAATTGCCCACAGTTGATAATCTTGTGGAATCTGCAATAGAACCCTTGGTTTGGGCTACAGTTGGATAATATTATAGCATTCCCCAGGAGAATTTTATTTCACAATAAGGAAGAGGCTGAATAAATATCTCTATTTTGAAGTTGAATAACAAAAATTAGGATGCCCTTAAATTCCTCTTTACTTTTTGCCTATATTCAACTATTTTAAGTGCTGTTAAATCTTCCTTCAAGTTATATTTTTACAAAGATAAAAAATATATATCTTTTTTATCTGCAGTGTTTTCCTATTGCCTATGAGGTTAAATTCACACTCTTCTACATGTCTTCCAAAGCCCTCCATAATCTGACTTACCTTACCTTATGATCACTGCAGGACAGCAGGACTGTTCCACTACAGTCAAAAATGGCTCCATTCAGTCTACCCCCACCACAACATGGTTTTGATTATTACATAAATGCTCTTCCATGTCTTTCTCCATCAACCAATTCTTTTTCTTTTCTTTCTTTTTTTTTGGTGGCTGCTGGTACAGTGATCCAAACTGGTGCCCTTGGTGTTATAAGGCTATGCTCTAACCAACTTAGCTAACCAGCCAACCCACCCATCTACCAATTCTTAACCATGCCCTTCTCCTTCTATTCAAATATTAAAGCATTTTTTCCATATAAATTCAATTGTCCATTTTGCAAAAGATCATTCCAACTACATTAGTTCCATTTTGGCTTTTTGCTTCAAGTCTGTATTTAGCTGTTGATTAAATATACCTTTTATAATTAATTGTCTAACTTTTGAAGTCTTCTACTCCCACCTGTTCTTTGCCCACATACACACATTCATAATATTGCAGAATTTTCAAGGACAAAATGTTTTACAGAACTGAAAAGTTACATTTTGATCTGATTGCTGTCAAGATGATTACCTACCTGATTTTAGGGAATTAGTTATGTAGCATGTTTCCTCATTTCATCCCATACCTATTCCACAGAATTGGAATTCCACAGTAAGGATAAACATAATAATAGATGCTTTTCAAGTTCAAGGCTTTTTACTTTTAATCTAATAGTATGTTTTTAAACTCCTGGTGGCTTAATGATGCTGGTTATGTAATAAATATTCAATAACTATATGTTGTCTTAGAATTATGAGGAAGTGGTTACTAGGGCATTTGCCACATAGAAATTGTTCTCTCCTTGCAGCCTTAGCTAGAATCTAGAGTTGCAGAATGCTGAAGCTTGGGAAAAGACCTTAAAGACTGACCATCCAACTTCCTTGTTGTCCACATGAGGAACCGGAGACCCTCAGAATTAAGTGCCTTGCACCTGACAAAATTGGAACTCATGTGGCCTAATTTCCATCTTGATATTCTAACAATCATTGACCTCTGGCTAGTTTTCAAAGGCTTGTATAACTAAAACTTTTTTTTGTTTCAAAGATCCAATTGTTGCTGCATACTCTTTCAGTCTTTCTGAGGTGGTTTATAACTTTTTAAAAAAATTTCAGTAGTCTTAGAATCTTAGATGAAGTATTCAAAGCATTTTAATCCAATCTATGGAACTATAATTTTCATAGATTAGAGTTAAGAAGGAAAAGGAACATGGATGAGAAAGAAAAAGAGGAAAATTGGAGGGAGGAGGGAAGGGAAAGAGAACACAATACTTGCAATCATAGATGTATTGAGACCTAACGAAAAGAGTGGTAAAAAATAAATAAATAAATAAATAAACAAATGAAGAATTCACATGAAATAAAAAAGAAACTACTAGGGAAAAAAAAGAAGGGGAAGAATATTAGAGAAATTATTCTATTTTTAAAAACCTGTTTTCAGGCTTCCCTCATTTTCTTTCTCTTTCTTGTTGGCTTTCAGATGAAGTGAAAGTTTTAAGACAGAAAAGAAATTCCACTACTTTCTTTCCACACTGTTTCCATGGCAACAAGGCTAATTATAGCAGACATTTATTCATTTAACATTTATTGAGCTCCTACTACGTAGTAAGGTCTTTCCAGACGTCAAAGATTGCGGGGTGGGGAAAGATAACTCATCTTAAAGAAACTCAAGATTGAAGCTGGGGAGACCTATTTGTAATCAGAGTAATCTTACTTCAATCTAGTAAGGGCTATTTCAAAAGCATAAACAGTGAGTGAGAGGAAGGGGGACTTGGAAGAGAGAATGATTAGCTAGGAATGGAGAAGTCAGGGAAGTTTTCCTAGAGGAGATATTCAAGATAGGACTTAAAGCATGAAGAGTGAAGAAGGGTTCGGCAAGCAAGAAAAAGCCGGGGAAGTGCTAGCCTGGCACAGGGAATAACTGGCAACGATATGGAGTGGAGAAGAGTAAGGAAGTAAGAAAACCAAGTAGAGGAGTATTAAAATAGAAGATGCCAGAAGTGACGAGGGCTTGATTTAAAACAGTGCTGGTAGAGATGGAGAGGAGAGACCAAATTCTAGAGACTCTCTGAGTTAGAATGGACAATTTATCAGATAGGGGAAAGGTTAAACAAAGGAGTCAAGGATGACTCCCAGGTTTTGGTTTTGGGCAGGTTACTTAGGCATATTTGGAAAGGAATTAATTAGATATCTTACAGTTGGAACTATGGATCTGGAGCCAGAAATTTATATTTTCAAGTTACCTATCCCCCAATAACTACCACCATCATTCTACTTTATAGCCAAACTTTGTAAATGAATAGTTTGTAATCAGTGTCCTTTCTTTTTTCCCCTCCCATTGTGTCATAGATCCTTGTCAACTTGCCTTTTGCTACCTCCACTTCACCCAAACTATTCTACAGGTAGCAAAACTTCCTAATTGCCAAATTCAATGAACAAATTTAAGCTTGCATCTAAATTATGGGGTCTACAGCATCTCGTTTCAAGCAGCCTGTCCTTGAAACTCCTTTCTCCCTTGGCTTCTGTAACACATCTCTCTTAGATTTGCAAAACTGAACCAATTATTTTCCACTCAAGCTGTTTTTTCATTCTCTTTTTTTCTTAGTTCATGAGATAACCACTCAACAAATTGCCCAAGCCAGAAATTTTAAAGTCATCCACAGTTCCTCCTTTTTCCATTTGACCCATAACGAATCAGCTGAAAAATACTGCTGTTTTACATTTCTTGAATCCACTACCTTAGTTTGTAGCCTCATCAATTCTTAACTGTTAAAATTTCTTCTGAGGTTGTTTTCTGGCCTCTGTTCCATCTTGCCCAATAGAATCTATTCTCTATTCTGCTGCAAGAGTGAGCTTTTTTTTTTTTTTTTTTTTACGGCCATCCCTATATGGGATCCAAACCCGTGGCCTTGGTGTTATCAGCACCACACTCTCCCGAGTGAGCCACAGGCCGGCTCCAAGAGTGAGCTTTTTAAAACATATATTTGACCATGCCTTTCTCCTACTTAAGTCAGTATTTTTTCAGGTAAAAAAAAAGCTCTGATATTTTAGCCTACTTAAACAAGGCCCTTATAATCTGACCCATCTTTCTAAGCTTTTGTCAAAAGAACTAAATTTCAAGTTGCATTTTATGTGAATTCAACTAGGCAAAATCAAGCTAATGCAATATAAAAATAATAGTCAAATGGAAATAATGTGAATTCCTCCAAGTTAAATAGTTTATCTAGAATACCATAATTTCAAAGCTGATAGGCCAAATAAGGTGTAAACTGTTAACACTATTGCCACGTGGAAGTGTCTGTTATACCTGGTAGAATTATCTGCTTCAATGTCAGTATTATGTAAATGAGGCTATTCTTTAAATATCTCAGAAGTTCTTGAAACACACAGGTTATTATTGTCCTATTTTTTCAATAAAATAATTTGAAATATTTTTATGCCTGAAAACAATATTTTCAAAGTGCTAAGGGGTATTGCTACTGCTTTTGCTAAAAAAAAAAAAAAAAAAAAATTCCAAATAAATAAGTTGGAACAAAATTTAGATGCAAAAAAAAAATGTTAAAAAGACCAAAGTACTACCATGATAGGCTGTGTGGAGAGAGCACTCTACAAAACATTAGTAAATAATTCTGGGAATGTTGAAAAAAAAAAGCAAGAATACATTTTGGTTGTTGTAGATTTATGCACTCTAAGAATATCTCCTCCCATACGTCTACATTTATTCCCAAGGAAAACTTAATCTTGAACTATATGAGATCTTCAGAAATGCATTCTTCCCATAAAATGTGACTACATTTGCATTATTTATGGCAAATGTAAAAATGATAAGACCTCGAACAACTCATGTTCTCTCAGCCTCTCTGCTTCCTGGCTTTTGTTCACCTTGTTCCCTCCTTGTGGAAATTCTTCTGCTGGCCTTGAAAATGTCTGCCTCTCTTTCAAGGCAGTGCAGTCATCACTTCATCTGAGAAACTTTCTCTAACACCACCAAACAGAAAGAGAGGACATCTTGTAAATCCAGCTCTTACAGCACTCATTACACTATTTTATAACTATTTGTATGTTCGTGTCTACCACTAGACTCTGAGTCACTGGAGGGTAGGAACTAAGTCTCATTCACATGTGTTTCATCAGCTTCTAGCCCCATTCCTCATGCATAGTGGATGCTCAATAATTAATCAATGAATGAATTCAAATACAGTGTAGTACTATTAGTTTTTAAGGTTATGTATCCTTCTCTAAATCCATTTACTCATTGAGTAAATACTGTAGTAAACACTAGTAATTTAATTCAATTCCTGCTTATACTGTTTGGTACAGTTCAGGTGAATAACTTTAATCAATATGTGTGTATGGGCATTAGCTCAGTTGGTTAGAACCGGTGTTATAACACCAATGTCAAGGGTTTAGATCCCCCATACTGGCCAGCTACCAAAAAAAAAAAAGGAAAAGAAAAATATACATATGTGTGCATTATATAATATTAAACTTTGTAGAGAAGACCACCCTAGCCATTATTTCACCAGTTGATAACTAATCAACACAGACCGCCTCTCAGGTTAACAAATGTCTGCCTTCTCAGTTAATGCAATCGTTAAAAATTCATTCTGACACTAATAGCAGGCACTATGTTGAACAGTGAAGCCATAAAGGTGAGTAAAGAAAATGCCCTCATAGGACTCACAATCTAGTTTTTATGATTCTGGTTTTTAATCTTAAAGTTTGTTTGTTTTTAGTAAAAAAAAATTTTTAGATTTAACAACCTTCTCACCCTTTGCTATATACCTCTATTATTTTCCCATCAGAGTCTCCCTTATGCCGTCTTTTAAAAATTAGGTGACAATTCTAGATTTTAAATTTAAATATTTATTTTAAATTTAAATAAAAATTTAAATATTGTTTAAATTTAAATATTTATTTAAGTTTAATAATTACCCACATTTGGATGTGTGTAAGGAACTGAATCTAGAGAAAACTGTTAAATAGCCACCAACTAACCAGTATTTGGGGTTATCTTAATTTAGATTAAGTTTTTATCAACTGAGTCTCCCTGTTTTTGTTTTTTGTTTGGTTTTTTTTGGCAGCTGGCCAGTACAGAGATTGAACCCTGGACCTTGGTGTTATCAGAATCATGCTCTAACCAACTGAGCTATCTGGCCAGCCCACAACTGAGTTTTAATTTCCTCCTTCCTCTACCATATATGCTTGGACTTAGATTATGCTCTACCTATGAGCACAGATTTATAAATATTCCCCAAAATACCATTAACAACTGTGACCCAAGCACATTCTATGGAATCCCAAATATAACTGCCCCTAGGGCCCTAAGGCACTGCTGAACTCTGGAGTTGGGCTTCCTAATATTTTTGTGGCATGGACCTCCACTGGCAATCTGGTGAAGCCTATGGACTCCTTCCCAGAATAATATTTACATGCATAAAATTAAATACTTAGCCTTATAGAGGAAACCCATTATACTAAAATAGAGTTATCAAAAAATTTCTAAACAAATTTTGAGATAGTATATATGTGCTTCTACTAACATATTAAATAACAAGATCTACTGGTGGGACTAATAACTGTAATTTCAAAGTAGTAATGAAGTTAAACCATATTTCAAGATCTCTGCAACAATTGTAATGTAATAGTAAATATATACCTCTGTTAGTGACAGAATCACAGATACTGCTAAGAATACTGTAGTTTGTTTCCTACACTACTAATGGAAGGAATGCTAAATTTTAATTAGAAGCTGGTGAAAATAAATATGTATTTTTTTTTCCATCCAATTTCAAAGATTTCCCGGATTTAGAATCCCTACTCCATGACAGAATCCTGAAAGCATACATACCTTATTGGAGTGAGGTGAGATGGGCCAGAGGGGAAGAGCAAAGAGAAGAATTTTAAATTTTTTATATCCTGTATTATTTGATTTTTATACATCAAGATTGTATTTATTTACTGCTTGTATAAAAAAACATAGTATAAGCCAGACTCCAGATCAAAAGCTGCTGCTGCTTAAGGAGAAAAAGGGCCATCAAATACCAGTGCCCTTCAGCCCTCTCCTACCATATCCCTACCCCCGAGGGGAAAAAGTATTTTTATCATTGCGTCACCTTTGCACTTTGACATTGAAGACACAAACCTTCAGCCTCTCACCTATGGGAACCCATTGGTTGTGATACAAGGATGGAACCAGTCCCTAGTTAAAGGACAGGATGAGGTGTGTTTCGGGCATCCTCAGATGCAGCCTTATTTATATTGTTAATGTATTTATATTTCCCCAAGGAATACTAGAACAATAATTCAGTTAAATAGTGGGCCATTTATCTAACCTTTATAATATTGTTTAAAAATGAAAAAAATACTTCCTAAATTCCAAATATCTGATGGTTTGTAGGAGAACACTTAAACATAGGCATTCATAAGCTGAAACTCCTGGCATTTGTCAAATGTCCAGAGTGTTCATCAGCATAGTAGGTGATAAACTGACTTCTGAATTTGGAGGTAGTAGAAGATAATAGTAAAAGGTTTCTTTTACATAAAAAGAACGGTCATTTCCTTTTAACAGAGGCTCTGCATTCATTAGGAATAAAGATGGCTGCTGAACCGGTAGAAGACAATTGCATCAGCTTTGTGGCAATGAAATTTATTGACAATACACTTTACTTTATAGGTAAGTCTAAAGCAATAGAACAGAACATGGTTCAGATAAATGCATTCAACCAGAAAAGATGTCGTGAGGTGAACTACGAGGTGATTACTTTTTGTCACCAAATTCCATTGTAATATTAATGACTCTTTTTTCTGAAAAAAAAAAAAATTGGACATCTAGAAATTAACCATAACATGCCCAAGGCCTCAGCACTTTGTCCCACCACATGTCCTGGCACTTTAATTAGCAGTAGCCCACTCTCAAGGTGGCAGCAGGTGCATATCATGAAAATACCAACAAACTGAGTATATTTGGGAAATAGGATTTCCCAAAGCAAGCTGGCAAATGGTATAAGAGATACCCTATATCTAAAGTTCTGTGAGTGAGTTAATACCATTTTATGTAAATGTATTTGACAAATAAAAATTGATTCTTATGTTTAATCTTCTGTGAGCAATTTGGCTTCATTTGAAAACTTCATGAAAAAGACCTTAAGTGACTTTCCATTTAAGCAATAAATTTGAGTAAAATCTATCACTTTATAAAATTTTTTTTTCAGCTACATATTAAAAGTTATAGATCCTAAGTTTAAGTTTTATATCTAACATACTTGAGAATACAATCTAATGAGCTTCATTTTGTGGGCCAATTATATAATATTTCTCATGAAGGTCATCCTCAGTAAAATAGGGGTTAAAGAATGAGGAGTGGCAGGAAAGAGTAGTGAAAGGATAGGGTAAGAGGAAATTCTGAATTGGAATATAGAATTTAACCTATTTTGTTTCTCCTTTTTTCTCCCTTAGCTGAAAGCGATGGTAAAGTATAAATGTATTTATTTTTCTTTATAAAGTAAGTAGCTGCTTGAGACATATTCATATCACCATTATCAGCTGGAAGAAACTGTCCACGTGGTACCAGTTTATTTGGGCAGCCAGTCTTCTGTCAAAGGAATGGAGACTCAATAGGACAGCCTTGGAATGAAGAAGACTATAAGGGAGACAAAGAAGAACCTTCTACCAAAATTCCTACACCTTAGGAAATTCTCCAGCTCTTAGAATCTACAAAATAGACCTTGCCTGTTACATAGGTCCTAAGATTATCAGGGAGTCATTGATTATCTGGAAGACATAAGAAAGGGGGACTGAAACAAGAGAATTGTCCAAAATCAGTAACATCTTTCTTCTTCAATCTCCTATCTCAGAAATGCTTTGGGAAGAAACCTGGGAGGCTCCCAGGGGTCAGAAAACTTTGGAAGTAGAGGAGATGGGGCAGAGGGGGTATGGGGGACGCACAAGCCAACCAAATACAAAAGCCAAGATATAAAAGCAAGCATGGCATGTATGAGGAATTAAAGTAATTCAGAATGTATACAGAGTGGGAGTACCAGAATGATGAGAGAAGCTAGAGTGATAAATAGGATGCAGATCAAGTTCTCTTATTCCCAGATATGAAATTTGGACCTTATCTTGGGGGTAATAGGGATTCATTAAATAGAATATGTATTAGATAAGATACAGATTAGTGTGCTGTAACAAAGAGATCCAAAAATATAGTAATTGAAAAAGATAGAAAATTTTTC
This sequence comes from Galeopterus variegatus, assembly GCF_000696425.1. Classification (NCBI taxonomy): domain Eukaryota; kingdom Metazoa; phylum Chordata; class Mammalia; order Dermoptera; family Cynocephalidae; genus Galeopterus; species Galeopterus variegatus. The sequence goes on along the minus strand of NW_007728097.1, from coordinate 41,572 downwards.
TCTCAAATAAAGTCCAATAGACATTTCGGTATTAACACGGCTGAAGGCAGCCTGATGATGTTGGGATCTCAAGTTTCTTCTATCTTGTTATTCCATCATCCTCTAGTTGTTGAACTCATTCACATTGGAAATCATCATACTACCTGGGTCCATATCTGAGTTACCAAGAAACAGTCAAGAGACCCATTCCTTTTAAAGGCTGTACTTGGAAGTCGTACACATCAATTCCATTCATATTCCATTGACTAGAGTTTAGTCACGTGGCCACACCAACTGCATGGAAATTTGGAAAATATAATCTTTGTAATGTGCTTCGTTAAAATTCATAGGTAACATGATCATATGTTTAAAATATCCTTCTGGCTTCAGTTTGAAGACTTGATAGGACAGAATATGGGAGACCAAAAAAAGAGGATGCTTGTTAAGAAGCTATTATTTTAGTTACTATAAGAAATAATGGTGACATGAATTAAGGTAGGCATAGTGGGGTGCCAGTGAGGAGCTGTGAATGGAGTTTAGAGATACTTAAAAGAATCAATAGGATATGATTTGGGGTTAGATTTGCAAGAGGATGGAGAGGAAGGCAGAGAAGATGATGCCTAAGTTTTTTCTTAGGCAATTTGTACCATTCAATGAAATAAGAAACATGGGAGGAAGAGCAGGTTTTGGTGTGTAAGGCAAAGAGGAAGACAGATGATGAATTTAGTTTTGGATCTTGAGGTATCTGTGAGACATCCTAGTGGAGATACCCAGTAAACTCCTGGACATTGGTTCAGAACTCAGGACAAAGATTTGGGCTAGAGATAGAGATGTAGAAGGCTTAGGTGTAGAAATAGCATCTGAAGCTATAGGAGTAAAAAGAAATCAGAAGAAATGTGTAAATGAGAGAGTGAAAGCCAAGGACTAAACTCAGGAATACCCACATTTAAAAGATGCAGTAGAAAAGAAGCTAATAAAAAACATAGAGCAGACTAACCAAAAAGGAAGAATAAAAAACAAGAGAATGCCACAGACTTCCAGGAGAGCATTTCAGGATGGAAGTAATAGGCACTGTATTGAATTTTGCAGCCTTGGAAATCAAGGGCCAGAAAGCATCTATTAGATTTAGCAACAGGGAGTTTGGTGATCTCAGTGGAAGCAGTTTGATGGAGAAATGGGGCAGAGACAGATTACAACATGTAGAAGAGTGAATGAAAAGTAAGAAAATGATGCAGACAATTCTTGCCAGAAGCTTGGTTATTAAAAGGAGAGAAACAAGGTGCAGAGTGGGATAGGGTTGAGGGAGGGGTTTTAAATCTCAGAATGAAAAGTTTTATGCTTTTCTGATTATAAAAATAATGTGTTTATTGTAACTAATTCAGGCAGTGAAGAAAGATAATAAAATGAAGATAAATGGAAACACGAAAGTCATCCAGAAATAATAGCTATCGTTTTGATGTAAACTTTCTATACTTCTTTCAGTATATAGGTATTTATACACAAATGCTTATATTTTTTATTAAAAGGAATTGTACTATACCCAAACTTCTTTTTCTAGTTAGCTGTGTATATGGATGTCTTTCCATGGCAATGAATAATTTCAGTTATGTTAAATTCATAATATTCTATAGTAAGTACATATCAAAATTCATTGAATCGGGGCCGGCCCGGTGGCGCACTGGATAGTGCCCCGCTTGGGAAGTGCGGCGGCGCTCCCGCCCGAGGGTTCGGATCCCACATACAGACCGGTTCCCGCTCACTGGCTGAGCGAGGCGCGGGAGCAACACTTAGGGTTGCAATCCCATTGCTGGTCCCGGTCCGGTACGGGGGCGACACTGAGGGTTGCGATCCATTGCCGGACACGGAAAAAAGACAAAAAAAAAAAAAAAAATTCATTGAATCAATCCCCAATTGATGGACATATAAGTTTTTTCCATTTTGTTATTAACAGTGCTCCCATAAGCATTCTTGTACAAAAATACTTACACATTTGTCTGATTGTTTGTTTAGGAAAAAAATCCAGGAAGGAGAATTGCTGAGTTGATAGAAGAGAGGGGATGATTGGTAAATCAAGGTCTCAGTAGAGGGTACACGCAGAACACAAATGGGATCAGCTTTAGATACCAGAAGGGACACTTTTTCCACATTTTCCCTCGAGACAAGAGGAGTAGAGGACATTACTAGTGGTGCCACAGTTAAGTTTGTAAGTGGAATAGCAAGAAATCATTTACTGATAGTGAGAGCAGAGGTGATGGCACAGGGGTCCTGAAAAGAGTGAAGAAAATCTGAAATTTTTTGCAGCTGTGGGCTATAGAAGAGATTACTGAACTGGAAAATAAAAAATATTGACAGTTGATGTGCTTGTAATGGCACCAATTCGAACATTTGTATAATTGTTCATCAGCAGCTCTTGGCAGCCAGGTTTGGAGTTTTATAGCTGAAAGAAAAATGCGTTAGAGATTTAAGGCACTGGCAAAAGGGTAGATAAAATGGTGAACCATGAGGTCCAGCTGCACAGGGAAGCAAGAGAAGACAGGAAGAGGGTATATAGGAAATAAGAGTCAGAAGACTGGAGGACTGACTTAGTGATGTTTAAGAACACGTAGAGTAAAATCATAAGAAAACTAAAAGGATAGAAGAATGGTCAGAAAGTAGGGTATTTGAAGTTAACATTTCAGAGGTATCATGGTTCTGAGTGGTGACAAGAAACAGTATGCCCGTACAAGTAAGTTAAAAAAAAAAATAGGCAACTTTATCATAGCTGCTTCTGGAACAGGCAATTGTAATTAATAGTTACTGAAAACTCAAATATATAGTATGTCTATTGGTAGATTTAGGGAAAAAACTTAATTTTTAAAGATTTGATGTATATTGTAGAAGGCCTGGAGTCAGATTACTTTGGCAAGCTTGAACCTCGACTGTCAATCATACGAAATTTGAATGACCAAGTTCTCTTCATTGACCAGGGAAAGCAACCTGTGTTTGAAGATATGTCCGATTCTGACTGTACAGGTATTTTTTTTTAATACTTGCAAACATAGAAATGACTAGCTGCTACTTATTCCACTTTACTACCTACATTTTTCTGCACTAGACCCAATCCTTAGATGAAAAATCACAGGGGTAATAATAATTTTACTTATGTAAACTTTATAGGGCATCCATATTTTTTAGTTGGGGTGAAAAATTGGATACAGTAAAGACATTGGTAGGGATCATACCACTCTGGATATACCTACACTTGGATCACCACACCCTTCAATGTAATTGCATTATCCATGTAAGATCTCTATAACATTGGATCCTTAATCCCTGCTGGTTATAGCTGAAAATGCTAATAGCATTTAAAAACTCAAAATTAACAATAAATACGCAGGCATTTCAAATGAGTTCATCTTCCACCAGAAACTTAGAGTGCCTTAGAAAATGAGTAAGTTTACTGTGCCTCCCAAGGTATGAATCCCAAATGTCAGTTTTAGGCTGAGTTGAAGCAGTGGATGTACATTCTTGAAAAATACAGAATTTCTACCTTAAGAAATTTATCTTTAATATTCTATTTAGCATTTAAAAGTGAAAGACAGTCTTTTAGAATTCTGAGTATCTTTAATATACTCAAAAAGTTGCTACATGTGTGTTGTAACACACAATTAAATGTATTTTAAGGAATGTTTGACCAGGATAGTCTCCTGCTGACTGGCCAAATCTCAGAGTGCTGGAATGGTAAAGCATCTATTAAGAACTGTCCTTTGGTTAAATTTTCAAAAATACTGATTTGCAAAATGATTTTTAACTAGTGTTCTCACTTGATGTTTATTTCAGATAATGCATCCCAGACAGTATTTATAATGTACATGTATAAAGATTGCCATGCTAGAGGTATGGCTGTAACCATCTCTGTCAAGTGTAAGAAAATGTGTACTCTTTCCTGTGAGAACAAAATTATTTCCTTTAAGGTAAGACTGAGACTTACTTTCTTTTTACTTATATTAGTGGGCAAAATTAGAAAACCCAAATATCTTCAGTCCAACCTTTTGTCTAGGAATTGCAAGGAGAAGAGAGAACCGCTAAAATGGTTAATTACTAAAAATTGTCAAACTCTTTAACCTCTTGTGATAACGTTATGGTTTTCCTGAGCCTGTCATAACCTGGGTCTTCTGAATAATCAATTTATATGTAAATAATAATATGAAATACATATGTGAATTATATATTTATTTAAGAATAGCATGTGATTTTCCAGAATAAGCCCTGCTACATAGAATAAAGCTAATTGTTCTTCTGTAAATTCACTACTTTATAAATTACAATGATAATATTTTAATCCCTAATTATTTTGTCACTGCTTCTTAGCTTGAGCCTTGGCCACATCCTCAGCTTTCAATTGATGTTATATTACCTTTAATGTTAATCTTATTGAATAAAATTAACAAGATTAACTGTAAAATAATGCCATAATTATCTCAAAGCTAGATATAAATTATTTCTGACAACTACTTTTTTTCTCTATTATTCTCCATTGTTATTCTCTATCATTTTTCTCTATTTTCACCATTATTATTAGATAAACAACCATTGACTATAGCTACAGACTGACCCAGAAAACTTTTCTCCCTTGAGAGCAGCCAGGCAATGCTCCCAAACTGACAGTGCTTCAAAGGATAATCACATGTCATGAAGACTCTCTGAGTGGGGATTTGCCAACAAAGAATTGCTAGGATCACCAAGTCTCCACTAAAAGAAAGTTAGGGTATGACCTTAGTGGAAGTGCTAAGGGGCAACATGGGAGGGAGAAAAAAGCCACTCTAAAATGTAATCCAAGTAAGAACAACCTGTATGCAACAGATACAACATCCAAATAAATCCCTAAGCCATCTCCTTCCAACTAGAATGCCACCCCTTCAGGTGGCAATTTGAAGTCCCCATTCTAGACCTGATAGGCAGGAAGCTTAGTTATCATCATGGCATTAAAGGCCTGGGATGGAAGAGCAGGGTAGAAAGGGTTAAACATGTTGTTACTGAGCAACAGAATCAGAAGGGAAGGAGAGGGCCAAACTCATGCTATGTGGGGTGTAGGAAAATCAGTGCAGAGGCAGATTCAGAAACTGGGATAAGCTTGACCTACCAGTGTATTCTTGTTGGGAGAGACTGGTAAGAATGTTAAGAAGATGAAAATAATGCTTGTAACGTAGTAAGAACTGGGGAAAATCCAGGTTGGAGGGAGCCTGAAGCTTATACAATTTGGTGGCCCTTTTAAAGAAAGAATATAGAATTACCAAAGGCTCAAACTTGACAATTTGTTTAGAATAAGAAAGAAGGGGGGCCTTAGAAGAGACCTGTGCAAGTGAGGGGCTCTGACACTTAAGCTTCATTAGCTTCATAGCAAATCCACTTCTGGAAGGAACTCAGTAAATATTAGTTGGAGGGATATAGGGAGACAAGGAGGAAAGGAGGGGAGGGAGTAAGGGAGGATGGGAGGGAGGGGTAGGCTAGGTCTAGTTTTAGCTCTTGCTCTTTACCCCCCCCCCTCCACTAACGAGGATCCTATCAGTGGTTATAAATGTAGACTGGGTTCTAGATAATGAGATACAGCTGGCTGCCATTATGTCCTCATCTTTCTGTGTTGATTACTAGCTATAAGTCCTTTAAAGTTCTTTGGGCAAGAACCTTTACAAGATCAAGAGGTATTCGCTTCAAGAGGTATTCACTGTCAGTGTCTGTTTCTTATATATACTATACATCCAGGCTTGACTAAGGTTCTCTGAGACTTTTTAGTGCACTTGGGAGAGGACCAAAAGAACAAACAGTAGGTCAAGCTTAACTTTCGGGGGTTCACATTCATCCCCTCCTGATGTAAAGAATTCCTTGGCCCTTGGAGCACTCAAGTTTCACCAAGTAGGGCTTTCCAAGTTGGGGGTTCTCCATGGTCACTGAGATTGTTTCCACACCCATTTTCTGTGTACCTTGTCCATGATGGCTGTAAGTGGTCAACACCAAAACCAAGGAAAGTGACTGCCCCAACATTTCCTTGCTTCTATTCTGAAATGTGACATTGAACTGTGATTAAAGTGATAGCCTATTCTACTTATCCACACTCCCACCTTCAACTATAACTTTCCATGATAGGTTTGAACAGGCTTATCTTCCTCTGTAATATTAACAGAGCTTTTGAAATTTGGGGTAAGGATTATTTCTCACTTATACGTTAGACTTCACTGCGAAGTTGACTCCTACAGCTTAGAGTCTCTTCCTAAATTATGGTACACTGTAGACAACTGCACAATTAGACACCAGTGGGGGGAACTAGTTCATATTGTCATCAGCTCAGGATCCACACTTGTAAAGGACAAAGGTCAAGAGTTATGACTGTCAATTCCATAACTGAGTGAGAAGTTGGAAGTACTCCTCAGAGTCTTTCAGGAGTCTTAGGAGGATGATGAAGTGCTATTTTAATTCTGGAGGTTTTTCCATCAGTCCTGAGAATCACTTTGCTACCATGGGTTCAAAATTAAGTCTGAAATGTCTACTGGTTCCAGGATTAACATGAAAGAATGTTGGGTGGTCTCCATATTTTCTATTTCTCCCTGAAAAAATAGGTATGTTACAATAATAGGAAAAGTGCAAACAGTACTAGCAGTTGGATGGCCAGCAGGTTTATAGTTTCAAGTAATCTAGCCATTCTTCACAGGACCCTATTTTGTGACTGAAAGACACAAGAATCAGCATTTGGCCTTCCAGGGCAGGGCTCAGCCAAATAGACTACATTCAGGACAGAAATTCAAGGCTACTATGGAACTAGAGCACTTGGCAGGGAGATAGAGTCAAGGGCTGCTGACAGAGCTAGTACAACAGGGCTATGCAGGAACCCAGGATTGAGCCCTAGAACAAGTACTGGGTCTATTTACAAGAAGTTTCAGATCTAGGCTCCACTGAAAGCAGGAAGCTCAGCTCCTTGCACTTCCTCCCTCTCTTACAGTTGTCTCAGAAACTAGAGCTAGCCTAGGTTTATGGGAGGAGGTCATCAATATCTTTAGCCATGAATGGTTGGAGAGGACAGGAACCATTCTCCAACCTTAGCCCAAAAAGATTGTGGTGTTTGCTGGAACGCTACATTAGCCCAAAAAGGTTGTGGTCTTTGCTAGAACTCTACTTCATCTTGAGCAGATGTGGACTCCATGTGAAGAGAAAGGAGAGGAGAGAAGGAAGCTATCTGATAGATAAGGGAACACTAGAGGCTTGGACCTGCATTCCATGATGGGAAGTGTCAGAGTGAATAGGGAGAATAGAAGATTAGGTATTAAGGAGAGGAGATCAGTGTTCCTATATTCAGAGATTGTTTTTCTTAACTTTTGAGAAGAAAAATGACTATAGTTCTGTTTCATAATATATATCAAAATAAGCTGCATATATTCAAATTTTTCTGACCTAAAAAAATTAGGTAATACTGTTTTTTTTCTCTATAGGAAATCAGTCCTCCTGATAATATCAATGACACCAAAAGTGACATCATATTCTTTCAGAGAAGTGTTCCAGGACATGATGATAAGATACAATTTGAGTCTTCATCATATGAAGGGTACTTTCTAGCTTGTGAAAAAGAGAATGACCTTTTCAAACTCATTTTGAAAAAAAAGGATGAATGTGGGGATAAATCTTTAATGTTCACTGTTCAAAACAAAAACTAGATATTAAAATTCCATAATGGAACTTTCTGAGTTTTTGTGTTTCAGAATGGTTATGAGAGTTTATGAGCCAAATTATAGTGGTGAAATAAAAATGAATAATGGTCTCAAAAGATACCATTAAGAAGTGAATAAGCTTTCACAAAATTGAATTGACTGTCCCTTATTGTTGCTTTGTCCCCCACAGATTTGTCACCCCTTTTCCCCTGGGTGACAGAGCTACAAAGGATTACTCAAAGCCCATGTCTTCTGAGCAGTGAGAAGCTCCAAAGTGGTTAATCTCCCAGAACCCTCAAGCGAAAGGCATTCCTTCAATTTGGGAAATTAACCACGAATTGGGGCTCCCTTCTTGTATTTATTCTCCAGCCCAGGAAGTTACAGCAAGAGACATAGGTAGGGTTATAGTTTAACAATATAGGCTGGTAACTTTCAATAAAAACAAGTCAGATGACATTCCATTAAGGCAATTAAGTGGCCCACCAACAAAAGCTTGATCTTAGCAAACATTCTCTTTTCACAGCAATTTCCCAGTATCTTTACATATCAATCAGTAACTTGTCTGTCTTTCAACCATCAGCCTTGCTGTGCTACAACTCTTTATCTTACAACAGAGACTCAATAGCCTGGGGAAAAATTTCTGTTTTTTGTAAGGTCAATATTTGAAACTGCAAGGCTTTGGAAAACCAGGCCCTGTGAAGTACATTTGTTTTATAGTATACTCCACACCTTATCCAAGTGAATAAAATATTTGTATAAAGTTGTAAAAAAATGCATAGTTGGCATACACATTCTACATTATTAATTGGCACATAGATTGTACTCAGTAGAATTGTTTTGAATCTTTTGGGTTCTTGGTTCTATGATGAAAGATATTGATATTTGAATTTTCTAATTTTTAAGAATATCATTAAAGCCATCAAGATGATTATAAGGAGGCCACTCCACTTGACTAATTTCTGAATTTCTTCCAAAGTCAGGATATCTTTAAAAGTCAGTTTGATCCTGAATCCAGCAAAATATAAAAAGAATTATGTATTCTTATCAAGTGGTTTTCATCCCATGAATGCAAAGATGGTTTAATATCCTAAAATCAATCAACATAATATGCCATATTAATAGAATAAAGGATAAAATTCACATTCTATTTAAATAGATGCAGAAGAAGCATTTGACAAAATCCTATTTAAAATTAAAATTCTCAATAAACTGAAAGAGAAGAGAAATCCTTGACATGATAAGAGTCATTTATGAAAAATCTACAGCTAACATAATACTTAATGGTGAAAAACTGAATGCTTTTCCCCTAAGATCAGGGATAATGCAAGCATGTCAGCTCTTGCATCTTCTATTCAACATCATTCTGGCAGTTCTAGCCAGTGAAACCAGACAACAAGAAGAAATAAAAGGCATCCAGTTTAGAAAGGAAGAAGTCTTTATTTACAGACACTATAGTACGTAGAAAATCCTAAGGAATACACACACACACACATATACTCACACAACCCCTGTTAGAACTAATAAATGAGTTCAGCAAGGTTGCAGAATACAAGATTGATATATGCTGGAGACCAGCTCCGCAGGATTTGTTGGACCTGAATAGGTGGTGTGGCGTTAGCGAGGAAAGAAAGAGATGGACCACAGATGTCTAATGCAAGTGTGGACAACAACCACAAAAATCTTGCTTTATTTATATGTTTTTACCTAATCTTTTACACATTGATTTATCTTTTAATCAAAACATTTTTTATTTTGTTACTATTGAAAAAGAAAGGTCAAAATGTTCCAAGGCACTCATGCTGTGACAAAAACATCTACTCATGCATCAATAGTTCACCCCAAAGCCTGTGGCTCATGGCCAGAAAACTATACAATAGCAGCATGCTTGGCTTTAAAGAGCATCAGACTTTTAGTTTAAACTATAATTCTTAACCTTCTTAACTTACAATTTAACCCTTTTTTTTTTTTTTTTTTTTTTTAAAAAAAA
>NW_007728097.1:0-31760 GCF_000696425.1 Galeopterus variegatus | reverse complement strand
GAGCATCAGACTTTTTTTTTAAACTATAATTTTTAACCTTTTTAACTTTCAATTTAACCCTTTTTTTTTTTTTTTTTTTTTATTAAAAGATGACCGGTAAGGGGATCTTAACCCTCGACTTGGTGTTGTCAGCACCACGCTCAGCCAGTGAGCGAACCGGCCATCCCTATGTGGGATCCGAACCCGTGGCCTTGGTGTTATCAGCACCTCACTCTACCGAGTGAGCCACGGGCCGGCCCCAATTTAACCCTTTGTTAATCTTACTTATACTTACTATATTTGATTTTAATAACATTAATTAGTTATGGTTAACAATTTAATATTGCTTATACTCTATATTGATCATTTTAATTTATAATCAAAATCACAATGTTTATACCTTTTATTTCCCTGCCAATAGACTCGAGAACAGCACAGGGGACAAAGTGAAAAGTTAAATGATCCTACTGAAACTAACAAAAACACACCATATCATTCTTATTATTACTAAAGGAAGAACATGTTCTTGGTAAATCAAGTGAAATTGTGGGAGTGGGGAGAAACAAAGAAATCTGTAACTGGTTGATGATCAATTAGTTATAAAAATTACTGCACCCAGACCCACCTTCTCCCTGGGGGAATGTGGATAGAAATCCAACATAATAACTTCATTCCACACATACAAGAGCATGACCACATCCACAATGGGTCCATGCACACATCACTAACAAGGAAGATTAATGACAAAATTAAATGGAGTCAACCCATACCGGGAACATGCATCAAAAACACCTTTAGTACTGACAATGCCCTTTAAATAAACCAGTTAATTTTGATGTATTTTAACATCTCCTTTGAGAAACTCCAGGGAATTTCCCAAAGCCATACTAAGCCAAAAAGTTAGGCTGTTTAATTCTGGGAAGCCTTGTCAAGCAACCAAAGGTGAACAAACAAGAACTTCCATGGAGCCGTACCACACACATGGAACCCCCTTGTAGCCTGCAGAACAAGGGGTATCACTCAGGCTCCCATGCCGTTCCCTATAGCAGGATGGCTCATGGCAGATATACAAAAATCAATTGTATATGTATGAGCACTGAATAATCTGAAAATAAAGTTAAGAAAACAATTCCATTCACAGTAGAAATAAAAGAATAAAATATGAAAAAATTTAACAAAAGAAGTGCAAGAATTGTACACTGAAAATTTCAAAGCACTGCTAAAGGAAATTAAAGAGGATAAAAATTAACTGGAGAGACATTCCATGTTCACTGATTGGGAGACTCAGTTAATATTATAAAGATGACAATTCTGTCCAAATTGATGTATAGCTATAACACAATCTTTATCAAAATTCCAGCAGGCTTTTTTGCAGAAATCAACAAAATGTTTGTAAAATGTGTATGGAAATGCCAAAAAATTTTGAAAATAACAAAGTTGGAGAACTTTCACTTTCTAATTTTAAAACTTATTATGAAACTAAGTTATCAGAGCCATTGATACTGACATAAGGATAAACATAGAGATCAATGGGACAGATTTGAGAGTCCAGAACTAAACCCTTGTATTTATTGTCAATTGATTTTTTTTTTTTCCTTTTTTTTGTCTTTTTTTGTGACCGGCAATGGATCACAACCCTCAGTGTTGCGCCCGTACCGGACCGGGACCGGCAACGGGATCGCAACCCTCGGTGTTGCTCCCGCACTTCGCTCAGCCAGTGAGCAGCCGGTCTGTATGTGGGATCCGAACCCTCGGCGGGAGCGCCACCGCGCTTCCCAAGCGGCGCACTGTAGCAGTGCGCCACCGGGCCGGCCCGTCAATTGATTTTTGACAAAGGTGCCAAGGCAGTTCTATGGAGAAAGGAGAGTCTTTTCAGCAAATTGTTCTGGGACAATTGCATATCCATATGCAAAAAAGATGAACTTAGACCCTTACCTCACACCTTACACAAAAATTAATTCAAAATGGACCAGAGACATTAATGTAAGAGCTAAAGCTATAAAACTTTTAGAATAAAGCATAGGAGAAAATGTTAAGACATTGGGTTAGGTAAAGATTTTTTAAACATGTCCCAAGAAGCATGATCCTATAAGAAAAATAATTAACAAACCGGACTTAATCAAAATTCAAATTTAAGGGGTGAAATTAGGTGAAGGGTACATGGGACATCTCTGTACTATTTTTCCAACTTCTTGTGAATCCTTTTTTTTTAAAGGAATTTATTTTTTAATTGAAATATATTGCTTGTACATATTTGTAGAATACAGTTATATTCCAATGTGTGTATAAAATGTGTGATGATCAAATCAGGGTAATTAGCATATTCATCTTTGCAAAACTTTATCATTCTTTGTGACCAGAACATTTGATCTCCTCTCTTCCAACCACTTGAAGACATACAATAAATTATTGATATAATTATAATAATAATTATAGATGCCTAGCAATACTGTACACCACTAGAATTTATTTTTCCTATCTGGCTATAATTTTGTGTCCATTAACTGACCTCTCCCTATACCCCCCACCCCCTTTGCACTCAAAAAACACCAATAAGAAAGTGAAAAGACAAGCCACAGACTGGGATAAAATATTTGCAAGTTACATATATGGCAAAAGCCTTGTACCCAGAATATACAAAGAACTCTTATAACTCAATAAGAAGACAACCCAATTTTAAAATGGGCAAAGATTTTAATGCACGTTTCCTCAGAGAAGATATACAGATGGCAAATAAGCACATGAAAAGATTCTTAACATCATTAGTCATTAAAGAAATGCAAATTAAAATCACAACAAGATACCACTTCACATTCACTAGGATGGCTTTGATCAAAAAGACAGACAATAGCAAGTGTTGACAAGGATGTGGAGAAACTCAAATTCTCATATATTGCTGGTGGGAATGTAAAATAGTACAGCCACTTTGGAAAACAGTTTTTCAGTTTTTTAGAAGGTTAACTATAAATTTTTTATGCACCCAGAAATTTTATTTCTACATAACTACTCAAGAATTCGCACATTTGTCCACACAAACCTTTGTTCATTAATATTCATAGCATTATTATTCATAGTAGCCAAAACATGGAAAAAGCCCAAATGTCCATCAACTGGTGAAGGGATCAACAAAATGTGGTAGATCCATAAAGGAAGACCATTACTAATAAAAAAGAGTAAAATACTGATATGTGCTACGTGACTGAACTATAAAAACATTATGCTAAGTGAAAGAAGCCAAACACAAAAAGATTGTGTATTATGAGATTCTATTTATATGAAATGTCCAGAAAAGGCAAATCTATAGAGACAGAAAGATAGACTCATTTTTGCCTAGGGTGAGGGTAGGAATAGAGATTAACTGTAAACAGATGTGAAGGATCTTATTGGAGTGAGGAAAATGTTCTAAAACTAGATACGTGATGGTTGAACAACTTGGTAAATTTACTGAAAATCATTGAATTGACTACTTAAAATGGGTGAGTTTATGGTATATAAATTATACCTCAATAAGGTTGTTTATTAAAAAGTCAGTTTAATCAAATTTTCATATTAGCTTTTATTGCTTTTTCCTTCCTATAAAAATAAGACATTTGTCATGGAAATTAAGAAAATACAAAGAAGCAAAGAGAAGAAAATTTAAATCACCCATCCTTCTTTCTTCAAATGACCATTTTTTGACATTTTGGTATAGGTCCTTACAGTTTTTCTTTCTGTAGGAATTTAGGCTGAAAAAACACTCCCTACCCCTCCCCCTAGACAAAATCTGGTATGCCTTTACAGCAATCTTTTCAAAGTTTCAGTTGAAATTTAGGACATGGAAAGGGAGAGCTGAACTAAGATTGGGTATAAAGGACAGAAAGAGCTGAATGGCTCTGCATAGGAAAAAAGGGGACTTGAATTCAAGTCTTCACTTGAATTTTCAAAACAAAACAAAATAGAGCCTGAAACAAGGACTTGTGCAGAGGTAATTTATTCGAGGGATGATCCCAGGGAGAAGGAGTGAAGAAGCTGAGAGAGTAAGAGAGAGAAGGTGTCAATGCCAGTAGAAGGTGTGTTGTCAACGTTGTCACTGTGGGTCTGATTTGTCCAGGTCCACCTAAGAAGCATGCAGAATGCCTCCCAAAATGATCCACCTGAAGCAAGGGAAGCAGGGACATTTACCCACCAGCTCCTGACACCCATGAGTTGAAGGTTGTCCCTGGGGGTGTTAACCCCACATTTCCGAGCTACGCTTGGCCAGCCAGATTTACCTTTATTTTATCTTTCACTTTATCTTAAAGTGAAAAGACTCACAGCACACTCAAGGCAATATTGTTGGTATGAGCTGGCATGGAACTGTCCACTCTGGTTACTACTGAGTGTCCTAGTTCATTAAATCTAAGATGTCATTGATTGTAAAATGCACCATTATTTTGTGTACCACTAACAAAGAAAAGACACTGCCGACTAAACTGTGGCATGCTCTCTCAATTGTAAGTTGCATTCATGTTTCAGAGATTTTTTTTTTTGTCTTTTTTGTCTTTTTCCATGTCCGGCAACGGATCGCAACCCTCAGTGTTGCCCCCGCACCGGGCCGGGGACCGGCAACGGGATTGCAACCCTCAGCGTCGCCCCCATGCCTCGCTCAGCCAGTGAGCGGGAACCGGTCTGTATGTGGGATCCGAACCCTTGGGCGGGAGCGCCGCCGCGCTTCCCAAGCGGCGCACTATCCAGTGCGCCACCGGGCCGGCCCTTCAGAGATGTTAACATGTAAAAAGGTGCAGTGTCTTAGAATTGATGAAATATACTATACAGTATAAAACTATTTGCATTACTCTAATGTGAATGCCTCTATCTCTATAAACATTTAATAAGTCTGCTAAACACATAACACTTTGTGCAACACATTTTTTATGGAAATTAGGGGGAATGGCCAAATTTCACATCTGAATCAGTGTGAACAGAAGAATGTCTTACTTCACATGTCAAGACAGTCACTACCGGAGGTAGCAAGTGCTTAGAACCAAAGGTGACCCCTGAGTCTCAGGAATCTGAAGAAACTTTGAGAACAACATTGGACTTTCCTCTGATGGGAGTTCAAGCCAATCTTATCAAAATCTAGATAAGCAGGAAGAGTACTTTTTAAAAAAATACAAAACTAGGATTATATTAAGCAGACTATGTCCTTTTTCACTTAATTACATAATTTGATCACTTTTATAATTGGCTGGAATCTGAAATCAGTCTTTGCCACAGGCCTGGGTCTTAGAAAATTAAATCTGATAATGTACTGCTGTCTTAACTGTAAGTTTGTTTCAATAAAGTTGACAGTCTTAAACTTTAACTTTATTTTTAATAAAATAAAAATGAATGGGGCCGGCCCGGTGGCGCACTGGAGAGTGCGCCGGTTGGGAGTGCGGCGGCGCTCCCACCGAGGGTTCGGATCCCATGTGGAGACCGGTTCCCGCTCACTTGCTGAGCACGGTGCGGGCGCAACACCGAGGGTTGCAATCCCGTTGCCGGTCCCCGGTACGGGCGTGACACCAAGGGTTGCGATTCCATTACCGGTCAGTAAAAAAGACAAAAAGGAAAAAAATAAAATAAAATAAAAATGAATGATTTAGACAGTACATAATGTATCTGACAACAGCTTTGTTTTATCATTGCTGACCTTGTCTTTATCATCTCTGGCCTTGTCAGTTTTAAGAAACTGAAGGACTGAGCTATTCCCTTTGTTTCGTAAGTTCCTTTGGTTTGTAAGTTCCTTTGGTTTGGCTTCCTTACATTTTGACTTCTGATATTATAGAGTGGCTATTTGAAGATGCAGTGTGAAGTGAAGGAAGAGGAGAATGGGTTTGGGAATTATACAACCTTGTTTTGATCTTGTCCCATAACCTAAGACTTGTCCCAGAACCATAATCATAACAGATGTGTGCTTTGGACACAATCTCTCTGAGGTTCAGTTTCCTCATGTGTAAAATGGAAATGAAAGGAAATACTTACCTCATAGGATAGTTGTACAGATTAAATGATATAAAGCTCTCAGTAGTGTCAGGCACCAGAACACGGTAGCTAAGATGTATTATTTCCCCTCTCACACTTCTCCACACACCCACCACCCACTTTCACCTGAGCTCACACACACACATTGCCCACCAGATACAAGCAGCCTTTCCTTCTCAGAAGAACTAACCCACCCCCGCTTTGTGCAGTTTCTTTTCCGGAAATCTGTAAACTTATTTCTCACTCTGAAGGGATAAAAACACCACTTTTCTACCATTCTTTCTGGCTCTTAGACATGAATTGCTTTTTCCCTATCTTCACTCAACACATGGGCACATGGCACATAATTGAAAGAGAAAACATCAGGACATAAAAGCCTGCTTTGTTTTGCTTGCTAGTTTTCCAACTTTTACACCCTTGGTTTAGTTGCACAAAAGAAATCCCATAGAACCTGGTCTGCAGAAAGTAGCAATTCACAGTTTTGAATTTCGCTAAATCTACATGTGATTGTCTCTGGACTCAAAAAACCCATAGTGCCAAGTAAAATTTTTTACTCACATCTGCAGTCATGCTCAAAATATGGTCTTTGATTTTTTACTCCAGTGATGATGGGCTCCTATATGGGCCCTCATCCTCATGGGTGGACGCTGGCTTTTGTCTAGGACCTAAATTTGGTGTATCTCACAAAGCTCAGTTCAGGAAACAAGAAAGTAAAAACAGTCAAAGGTATAGGCATTGGAAATCATAGAATTTAGGGCAAGATGCTGTGAAACTCCACCTGCCCCCAAAGAGTTCCTTAACTGACCTACAAAGGAAATCAGTTTCTCTTTCTGGCTCTTAGACTGCAAGATGGTCTACAAGACATTTTCGGGATCATTAACTCGCTTTTTTGAAGCCTTTTTGTTTAAAAAAAAAAGAGAGAGAGAGAGAGACATCTTTCCAGAATGCTCTCAGATACCATATTCTGAACACAATGCCTTTTAAGACCAGAGGCACATATCAGGGCAGAGCCTTGGGCTTTCCAAAGATACCCTATAACAAGAGGGATAAACACAAACACAGAGGGAGAGGAGGACGCCTGGTTGGTTGGCTGGCTGGGGAAGCCTTCACAGAAAAAATTGTCATTTAAGCTAAGCCTTGAAGAACAAGATCAAGAGAGAAATGTGAGGAAGGACTCTTCTCCTAGCACGTGAACATGGATTCGTTGGAAGTTATCTTTGTAGGTCAGAGTGCCAATTGAAGTAGCAGGTGTGAATCTTCTTTCCCCAAGCTCCAATGGAAAAGAAATGCAACTTTATTTTCTGTTTTAATTTCTTCTTCAAGTTCTCATGATGCTGACGGTAGTGGAAACTTAATTTTAGTAATTGCTGGCTGCCCCTCTTTCTCCAGAGTTGTACCTGTGTTCCATAGGGTAAATAATACCAAGATGTCAGGGATGGGATGAGTAGGGAATCTAGTCCTTGGTCATGATGGACAGACTGACATCTGAGATGAGATGTCCATCACCCACTCTGGTGTCTGACCGCCTGTTCACAAAGTTGCTACTGAGCAGACCCTCACTCCTGCCCACAAAACCCATGCTTGACATTATTGGTTGCTGCTCCAGGATTCATTTCAGCCCTCTCCATTATGTAGCACACAGGTGACTGGGGTGAGATCAACACAAACCACCACCTGGCCCTCCCAGTTCCACTGGTAGATCCTGACTGGCTCAGGCATAATCCTGTCATTCTTGCCTCTACATCATTCCTTAGTCACAGAGGTTCTTTCAGGGGTGAGCATGTGACTGAGGTTAGGTCAAACTGAAGCCCAGGAGTATTTTTCCATGGTTGAGAAAAGAGAAATTCTCTTTCTGAACAGGCAGATGTGAGGCCTGGAACCAACAGAACTATTTTGCTACTAGGAGGGGAGCCAGCACTTAGAAGAGGACAGCAGGGGAGCCGGTGCCTGATCAAACCACTCCTACCTCTGAGCTTTTGTGACTGAGCCAATAAAATCCATTTACTGCTTTAAATCAGTTTGAATTGGATTTTCTATTACTTCCATTCAAGAGCATTCTAACTAATCCACTCTACTTCCAGACACTCTTGGTGCACTGAAAACATTCTGGTTTTTCTGGACTCCAGTGGGGCTCAGGGAACTGGGAGGTTGTTCAGGTCATATTGGCTAAGCATACCACACACCGCTTCTTTTTCACTGTCTTTCTGCCACCCGAGGCTCTACCCAGAAGAGAGGGCATGGATAACCCTCTATTTTTATATCTCAGAAACCCATCTGGTGTAGAGGGGGGTTGTCAACCTACACCCCACCCCTAACACTCAGCCTTGGGAAAAGCCAGTTTTCTGTGACCCACTCAGCAGGAAAGCTCTCAGCCATCCCCCTCCACCTCTTTCTCCTCCTCAGCCCTGAGGCTTCCTTTCCTAGCTGGGAAGGAGAGTCAGAACTAGTTGCAGGAGGGCAGCCTGCTCATCCTGTACCTCCATACCAATTGTCTCTGCTCTGGGTCCTTTTCCTTTCCTTAGTGGGTTGGGGAGTGAAGGACAAAGGATGACAGGAAAGACCAGGAAGGAAAGGGAGAATCGCCATAGGGAAGTGCTCCCTGGTCAGTGCAAGGTCGGCACCAGAAATATATACTATGTCAATGTTAACTCCCACATTGATACCTGTAGTCCAGACCTCAGTCCTGAACTACACACTCATATATTCAACTCCCCACCCAACATTTTCACTCAGATGCCTAACATTACTCTCATACTTAACTTATCTAAAATGGAACTCGTACTTACAGTTTCTTCCACTCATATTTGCCACCATAGCCCTGAATCACTTTGTGGTTAAAGCCTTTCTGAGGCACCTTCTATGGCATGGCCAGGGAAGGCACCCCCTAGAAACAGATTCTGTGGGTGCCCTTAAGGCTTCTCTGCTGTTCTGTCACCACTGCATCCTCCCTCATGCCTAACCTCTCACTGCACTTGTCCCTGTAGCGCTCTGCCCATCGGGCCCCAGTGTCTAAGGGTATCCCCTAACTCCACCTCCTGCACCCACAGTAGGGAACAGTGAACTTGTGTAGAACCATTGACTGATTTGGGTGTAGCCCCAGCAAACAGAAATGTGGGCCAGTAATGAATCTCTTACTGCACAGGGTCTCCAGTCTGATGTCAGTCCCAGCACTACAGGGGCAGATCTGGATTCTGTGGGGCCCTGAGGCCTATTCAATGGAACAGCCACTATAGCTGTTACATTTTAAGAAAAACAATTCAAGCAGAGGGAGAGAACATACCTAGGGATAAAAAGTGGAGTGGGAAAAGGGGGATGGGAAGAGAGGTTGGGGATAATTGATAATTGGGTGGGGAATACAGGGTATAGTCACAATTTGTGGTAATGAACATGCTGCCAGTATGGATCTGGCCATCAGATCTTAGGCACGAGTGGTGACAATTTGCTTTGTACCTCATGAATATTCATAACCAAAAAAAACAGAACATTTAAAACAATAAAAATTTTTAAAAAGATTACAAACAAAAAATTGGGTACAGAAATGAAAATTTATTTAAAATAAGAAAAGAGGGACTTCTGGTCAAGATGTCAGTGTAGACAGTCCCCAGAGTCACTCTCTCCGACAAATCAACCAATTTACAACCATAAAAAAGCAGCAACATCCAAGCCGGGGCCACTAGAGCTCAGGGGAAGAGGAGGAGAGACCTACAAAGCTCATGAAGGCAGAAGAAGCCACGATGAGTGAAAGAAAAAACTGCTGGCAGCATTTTGGGCCACAGCTACTTTAAGGCTGGAGCTGCTGAGCGCACAGAGCAGGAGCCAGCAGAAGCTGCAGCTGTGCCCTTCGGATGGAGTTGCTTGGAGGTGTCAGGGAAGAAGGGGGCCTTGGTGCCCCCAGGACAGCAGGACCACTAGTAGGGTTCCCATGGATCCACACAGGAGCAAGGAGCCACAACAACTGAAAAAAAGGAGCTATTCAGAGGCCAGTGAGTCATCTCAATGGACTGGCACGCAGCCTGTCCCATGGGAAGTGTTTGGAGCACAGGTGGTGGGGGAGACAGGCCCACCAGGAGAACACTGGGACACAGCAAGGACAGCTGATCCACCCCCCAGTCAGCACAGGACCACTCAGAGGAGACTGGTCAGGAATATAGAACTGCATGGGATGCAGTCTGATGAAAAGACTCAAGCCCACATTGGAATTTCTACACAACCCAGGTGCACCAGGTCTCTGGAGAGGCAGAAATACCTATAATGTCAACCATTAAACCCTGAGCTACACAAAAAAAGCCTTCTCTAGGGAAACAGCAGCAAAGCAGCAACTTAGCTCAACCACACAGCTCAAGTACTGGTTCCCATAGGAAGTCCCCCCATTTTAGAAGCAAGCAAAGGACAAAAAATTAGTTCCAGCCCAGACATACCACCAGTGCCTCAGGGCCTCCCAGAGGTATGGAGCTGGGGACTGCAGCCCCCAACAACCAGGCACACTGCCAGCACCAAAGAGCATGACAAAAGCATCACCTCCATGGGAGTGGCCCACCACAGCCACCACAGTAACCATGGCTGCCATGAAAGTGGCTAGATGCCACAACCACCATGCAGATGATCACCAGCCACTGGAGTGCATTGACACAAGGAGAGTCACCAACAGAGACCAAAGAAGAGGATGTCTCTCTCCACAAAGCCCATTCCAGAGTGACAGAAGAAGCATCTGCTCTATGATAATGTTGGGGGACCTAAACACACCTCTCAGCATTGGACAGGTCATCTAGGCAACAAATCATCAGAGTAACCACTATTATTTCAGAAGGAGAGAAGGAATCTAGGGTAATTAGAGGGGAGAGGGGGAGGGAGAGGAGGATGGGGAGAGATTGAACAAGGGAAATAAAGCATAAGTACAATTTGTAACAATACATATACTAGTAATATTGATTTGATGAACATATGTCAACACTGAATCCCCAAAATATGTATTATCAATTATGATTTAATAAAAATTTAATAAATAAATAAATAAAATAAAAACAAACTAAAGAAACTTGAACAAGCCATGTCTGGGGATTCTGGTAACAATTCTATTTTTTAATTGCTGTCCCTCCGCTTCTTCCACCCTTGATTCTCCTTTAATAATGTTGCTAATACTTAACCCTATATGGGTGTAACAACCATATCTGAAGAGCGCTGAGAATTTTGTTATAATTCATTGAGCACGGGAAGCCCTTCCAGCACTTAAATTAGAAATAATATTTATTCACACCTCTTCCTTTTCCTTTTCTCATTCCTTAAAGAGGTCTTTTGAGTGATAAAAACTCTAAAAACCCAAACTCTTTACTCAGAGAGAATCTTGTCATGGATCTGAGGAAATGTGACTATTCTAAATAAATTTGATTGGGAAAACAAATCAATATCATCAGCTTTAAGACTGTTTTATTGATCAAGCTGACTTTTTAATATGAATATTTTGAAATATGCATAACTACACTATATTGCTTTGCTTGTTAGCACAAAGTATTTTTCTAAACATTTTGAATCTAAGCCTTTGGCACAATCAAAATTTTTGCAAATCCTTAGAGTTAGCATTTTGTTTGTTTGCTGGTTTGTTTTAAATTAACCTTCACTTTCAGAAGATCACTTCCTTATTCTAACACTTGCCTGTCCTCACTGTTGTTAGGTCTGTGGATCTTTCTCATTTTTCCATTTTAAAATTATGTTTTTATTTTACCTTATGGAAACACTTTACAAGTGTTCATATAGTTAATACATTGTTTGAGATCTATAAGATAATGTCATTGTTTTCTAAAATTAAACATAAAGGTATTCTGCCAAAGAGTCTTTGTTTTAAGTTTCTGGAAAGATGAGATGCTCACAAAAGTGAACTATTAAATGATCTAAGCTATTTCCAAGCATTCCTTAGTTTCTAACTGTTTTAGTCCATTTCGTGTTGCTATAACAGAATTACCTGAGACTGGGTAATTTACAAAGAACAGAGATTTATTTAGCTTATGATTCTGGGACAGCTGCATCTGGCATGGGCTTCAGGCTGCTTCTACTCATGGTGGAAAGCAGCAGGCAGCTGGCAGGTACAAGCAGATCACATGGTGAGAGGAAGCAAGAGAGGAAGAGGAGGTGCCAGGGTCTTTTTAAACAACCAGCTCTCACGGGAACTAATAGAGCAAGAACTCACTCAGTATCCCCACCCCTCAGGGAGAGCATTAATCCATTCATAAGGGATCCGCCCCCCGTGGCTCAATCAGTTTCCAACACTGCCACATTGGGGATCAAATTTCCACATGAGTTTTGGAGGGGACAACACATCCAAACTTCATCATTCTGCCCCTGGCCCTCCAAAACTCATGTCCCTCTCACATACAAAATACAATCATTCCATCCCAACAGTCCCAAAAGTTTTAGCTTGTTCCAGCACCAACTTAAAAGTCCAAACTCTCATTTGAGACCAAAAGCAGAAGTCCTTCCAGCTGTGAACCTGAAAAACAAAACCAAATTTATCTACTTCCACGATAGAATGGTGGAACAGACATTGGGTACACAGTCCCATTCCAAAAGAGAGGAATAGGCCAGAAGAAAGGAGAAACAGGCCCCAAACAAGTCTGAAACCCAGCAAGGCAGATCTTATGTCTTAAAACTCCAAAATGATCTTCTTGGATCCCAAGTCCTGTATCCTGGGAACAATGGAGTATCTGAGCCCCCAAAGCCTCAAGCAGCCTCATTCCCACAGCTCTGCCAGGTGTAGCCTTGCCTGCAGGCTTTTCCAGGCCTGCATTGCACATTACCAGTGGCCCTGCAGTTCTGGGGTCCTGGCGGCAGCCTTGCCGCCTTGGCTGTACTAGACATTTCTGTGGTGGGGACTCTCTGTGGGGGCTCTGACCCCACTTTCCTGCTCAGCATTGCTCTAGCAGATGACCTCTGCAGTGGCTCTGCCCCAGTGGCAGGTCTCTGCCTGGGTCCCCAGGCTTTTCCATACATTCTCTGGAATCTGGGTGGAGGCTGCCACGTCTCCACTGCTCTCATGTCTTGCTGGCCTGCACACTTAACATGACATGGATGCCACTGAGGTTTCAGGCCTCTACTCTCTGGAGCTGCTGCACAAACCACACTTGGGGCTGCTCCAGCCAGAGCAGCTGGGATGCAGGGAGCAGGTTCCCAGGGGCAGCTGCACCCCAGATCTCTCCTTTGGGACAACTCAGTCCTTCTAGGCCTCAGGACCTCTGATAGGAAGGGCACCCTTTCAGACTTCTGAAATGCCTTTTGGACATTTTTCCCTGGTTATTAGCATCTGGCTGCCTCATTGCCAAGATAATGTCTAGCAAACAGTTTATCTGCTTCACCCTTGCATTTTTCTTCTGTTCTCCTCTTCTCTATGGTATGACCAGACTGCAAATTTTCCAAATCTTTACACTCTGCTTCCTTTTTAAATTCCGGCTTTACATCATGCCTTTGCTGCCATAACTCAGAGTAGGCTGTTAGAAATAACCATGCAGCTTCCGTAATGCTCTGCTGCTTGGAAATTTCTTCTGCCAAAAATTCTGGTTCACAATTCTTAAGTCCCACATCCCACAAAGTCCAAGGGCATGGACACAATGCAGCCAAATTCCTTGCTATGGTGCAGCAAGTGTTATCTTTTGTCCAATTCCCAATAAGTTCTTCATTTCTATCTGAGACCTCATCATTTGCATGGTCTTTACTGTCCACATTTCTATCAGCATTCTGGTCACAACCATTTAACCAATCTCTAAAATCTTCCAAACATTCTCTCGTCTTTTTGTCTTCTAAGTCCTCCAAACTCCTCCAAGCTTTGTCCAGTACCCAGTTCCAAAGCTGCATCCACATTTTCAAGTATTTGTATAGCAACACCCCACTCCTCAGTACCAATTTTCTGTATTAGTCCGTTTTGTGTTGCTATAACAGAATTACCTGAGACTGGGAAATTTATAAAGGAAAGAGGATTATTTGGCTTACAATTCTAGGACAGCTGCATCTGGCATGGGCCTCAGGCTGCTTCTATCTCATGGCGGAAAGCAGCAGGCAGCTTGTGGGTATAAGCAGATCACATGGTGAGAGGAAGCAAAAGAGAGAAAGGGGAGGTGCCAGGGTCCACCAAACAACCAGCTCTCAGGGGAACTAATAGAACGAACACTCACCCCTACCCCAGAGAGAGCATTAATCCATTCATGAGGGATCCGCCCCCATGACTCAATCAGTTTCCAACACTGCCACACTGGGGATCAAATTTCCACATGAGTTTTGGTGGGGACAACACATCCAAACTCCGTCACTAACTACAATGCTTATGATTTATTTTTAAATATTTGTATAGTTAATAAAAATATAATTAAAAGAAAGCCTTCATTGTACCTTAGGTACTAATCTAAAAAAATAAAATAAGAAAAGAAATCAAAACATAATTTTTAAAAGCTGACAAATCCCACAAATATTACTAGACATAGATAAACATATTAATTTCCTGGAACACTAATGTAATATTTTAAGATATTTTAATATTTGTTCATTTTTAAATTGACATACTATAAGATTAACTTTGCTTTGGTGTACAGTTCATGAGTTTTAACAGATATAGGTTCATGTAACTACTAACAAGATGCAGAATACTTAATCACACACAAATTCCCTCATACTTCCCTATTGTAGTCAAACACACTTCTCAACCTCAAGCCCTGACAAACACTGATCTGTTCATCTTCCACATAGTTGTACCTTTTCCAGAATGTCATGCAAAAGAAGTCAAATACTATGTAAACTTTCGGACTGACTTTTTCCTTTCTACAAAATGCTTTTGTGATTCATCCAAGTGGTTGCATGTTTCCATAGTTCAGTCCTTTTTATTGTTGAGTTCCCCCAAAAAACCTCCACTCACAGTTATTCCCATCTTAGTTGATGGCAACTCTATCCTTCTAGTTGTTCAAGCCAAAAACCTTTACATATGCCTTGACTCTTTTTTTTCTCTTAACGCTGGAGGGATTTTCTTTCAATCCCTTGACTACTCTGTTCTTCTCATCTGCACACCTAATCCATCAGGAAATCAAGTTAGCTGTACCTTTAGAATGTACAGAGAATCCAGGGGAATCTCAGCAGCTCCACCACGGCCACCCTGATCTGAGCCGCATTACCTCTCACTGGGATTACTGCAACAGCCGCCCACCTGCTCTCTGCCCTCGACTTCCTTATAATCTATACAGCAGCTGCAGCCGTCCTTTTAAAAACATAAGTCACTAGAGGTGGGAAAGGGGAAGGGAGAGGGGAGTTGGTGAAAAATTAGTTAATGCACACAAAGAATGCTTACGTTTTGTGATGATGAATATGCTAATTATCTTGACTTGATCATCACAAATTGTACAACTCTGTACCCCACAAACACATATAATATTCAACTCTGCACCCCATAAACATGTACAATCAACTATGTGTCAATTTTTAAAATAATAAATAGTAAAAGTAACAGCAAAAAAAACACGTCAAATCATGAGATGTTTCTGCTCAGAATTCTGCACAGAGGCTGGCCGGTTAGCTCAGCTGATTAGAACACCGCCTTGTAACACCAAGGTCAAGGGTTCAGTTTCCCTGTGCTGGTCAGCCGCCAAAAAAAAATTCTGCACAGGCTCCCCGTTCCACCAGAGTAAACGCCAAAGTCCTCAGAATGACCTACAAGTCCCTACACCACCTGGTCCCCAGTTACCTCCACTTTTGCCTCCTACGTCTCTCCTCCTCATTTACTCTGCTCCAGCCACACTGATCTTTCTGTTCCTCCAACACCCCAAACATACCTCCACCTTGGGGCCTACTTACTTTCTCTGTTTGGAATTCTCTCCCCTCGGATGTCCATTTGACTAATTCTCCACCTCCCTCAAGACTCTGATGAAATCTCACTCTTTCAAGCAGGCTTCCCCTGACTACTGTACTTAGTACTGTAACCAGCTCCATCCCACCTGCAGGCACTCCTATCCCATCACACTGCATTACTTTTCATCTATAGGCCCATCACCTTCTCATATACATATGTTAGTAAAATTAACTTACATACTATGCTTATTGTTATTGTCTCTATCCCCAGTAGAATGTTGGCTCCATGGAGCCAGGGACTCTTGTCTGTCTTATTCACTGTTATATCCCAAGCACCCAGTGCAGAACCTGGAACATAGCAGGTGCTCTCTACGTATGAGTGAATGAAGAAGGGAAAGTATAAATTCTGGGACTTCATACTTTCTCACAGCCAGGGCCAGTCAGTTGATAAAATGCACAAACTTCCAAGTTCTCTGAAGTTTTAAGGATCCCAGTCAGTATCCTCCCTCAGCTTTCTAAGCTCAGGGGCAGAGGGCAACATCCATAGCCTGAATTTTGCCTGTCACTTAGCAGTGGCTGCTGGCCTCAGCACCTTGCATTATTAAATATTTACTATACAAGAGAGAACACCAACACCTGCTGGCCCCAGGGCCACTGAGGAGAGCTGTGCAGAGGCTCAGTGTGCAGAACCAACACAGTGGCCCTACCTGCTCAGCATTCCCTTTCCGCCTTGATAACACCTCACACCCTGACCTTCCAGGTATCCAGAAATGCTCCTCCTGGCACCCTAAAAGGGATGGTTACACCCAGCAACGAAGGGCTCATGAAACACCTTCTCACTGAGTGCCTATTATGTGCCAGACATTTATTTCATTTCATTACACAGACACCCATAAATCAAGTTCTCAATGCAGAGGCTCCAAAGGCTAGGATAGGTTATGGGAGGTGTTCACAAATTGCTTAAGGAAGCAATAACAACCGAAGTTAGGGGTATGGCAGAGGCTCCCCACTGCTCTAAGTACTTATTAAGCCTGGGCTGCCTGCCAAACTGACAAATTTCATCAGTTTCTGTGGTTCCATGAAGATACGAGCCTGGCTTCCTGGCGCCTTCCCGTCTTGCAGTGTGCCAATCAATCTTTGATCTGCCACCTTGCATCCTTACTCCACCACTTTCCTGTGAGTCCACCAAGGCTGGAAGCTGTGTGTTCCAATCCTGAAGCTCACATGTTATTTCCACCACAGGTAAAGGAAGACAAACCAACTTAAGAATTATTAGAGTGCCTCTTGTGCATACAACAAATATTTATTAAGCTCCCAGTATGAGTCAATCTCTTTTTAATTTATTTTTTTCATTGTACATGTTTCTGGGGTACAAACCCTTGGCTTGGTGTTGTCAGCACCACGCTCAGCCAGTGAGCAAACCGGCCATCCCTATATAGGATCCGAACCCGGGGCCTTGGTGTTATCAGCACCGCACTCTACCGAGTGAGCCACGGGCCGGCCTGAGTCAATCTCTTTTTAATTTATTTTTTTCATTGTACATGTTTCTGGGGTACAGTTTGTTCTGTGAGTCAGTCTCTTTTATTGGCACTAAAGATTCAACGAATAAGAGAGACAGATCCCTGTTCCCAAGGAGCTTACATTCCAGTCGAGGGAAATGAGACCTAGACAAATAGTTTTTAAAGATCAAAATATCAGAGAGTAAAAAATGCTATGTGAACAATTAAAAACCTCTATGAAGAGGTGATAGTTAAATGGAGACCTGAAGGCCAAGACAAAAATTCCCATGCTGAGATTATGAGGAAGAGGATTCTAGACAAAGAGAATAGCTAATGCAAAGGTCCTGAGGCTGGAACGTGTTTGGAGTGAAGAGCCAGGGAGGCGGCTGCTGTGGCCAGAGAGGAGTTAGCAGAAGGGAGAGTGGTCACAAATGAGGTGGGAGAAGCAGAGGGGGCTCCATCAAAGGCT
The DNA here is from genome assembly GCF_000696425.1 of Galeopterus variegatus. Taxonomy (NCBI): domain Eukaryota; kingdom Metazoa; phylum Chordata; class Mammalia; order Dermoptera; family Cynocephalidae; genus Galeopterus; species Galeopterus variegatus. The sequence continues at coordinate 14,018 of NW_007728097.1, read as the reverse complement.
TTATGGATGCAGGAATGGAGTGTGGATTTCATCTAAGTGCTAATGGAGGAGGAGATGACATAATGTGATTTATGTTTCTAAAAGGTCTTCCGGTCACTGGGAGGAGAATGGGTTTTATTTGTTTTTTTTATTTTTTATTTTTATTTTTTTCCTTTTTTGTCTTTTTTCATGACCAGTAACGGGATCGTAACCCTCAGTGTCGCGCCTGTACCGCGACTGGCAACAGGTTCGCAACCCTCAGTGTCGCGCCCGCACCCACTCAACCAGTGAGCAGACTGGTCTCTATATGGGATCCGAACCCTTGGCGGGAGCGCCACCGGGCTCCCAAGTGCCGCACTCTACCGAGTGCGCCACCGGGCCGGCCTGAATGGGTTTTATTTGGATACAGGTAGAAGCAGGGAGACCAGTTAGGAGGTGAACCCACGTGAGGGACGACGATAATGGACTAAGATGTCCTGGGGGACAGAGAGAACCCTCAGATTCTGATGGATCAGACATGAGGGTGAGAGTAGAGAGGAACCCAGGATGACTCCCGGCTTTAGTTCTTTTTTTAATTTTTTTTAAAGATGACTGGTAAGGGGATCTCAACCCTTGGCTTGGTGTTGTCAGCACCACGCTCAGCCAGTGAGCCAACCGGCCATCCCTATATAGGATCCGAACCCGTGGCCTTGGTGTTATCAGCACCGCACTCTACCGAGTGAGCCACGGGCCAGCCTCCGGCTTTAGTTCTGACCTCACTGTGCTCACAGACACCTGACCTATCCAACCTTACCTCCCAAGCAAACTGAATAGCTGAAGGATACAGTTCATTCACCATCTGCTTTCTCTACAAAAACATGTCCCACTGAAAGAAAGTGAGCCGAAATGCCAGGTCCTGATCAAGCTTTATTAAAGTAAAAGAATCTGCTGGACTACACTCAAAATGGAGAGCAGCACCAGGCGTGGGGTGGGAGAGCTTATATAGGTTGTGAGGCACCAAGGGCTGGCTGATACAATCAAGGAGGGGCATTATGTTAATGTGGAAGCTCCACCTGGCTGATACAGCCAGGGTGCAAAATTGCACCCATGTGGAAGCAAAAGGGTTTCTATTTCACAGAAGTCACGATGCTTCTCATAAAGGGAAAGGCGGAGAGGGGTTGGCAGCCATTTTGTGCTTGGCTTTTCCTAAAATGGTGCCAGTTATGTTCAGAACCTATTACCTACATCTGCAGTTTTCCATGTGCAGAATCACATACAGACAGACATCTTTAAGAAGGCTTCCAAACAGGCCTGATATTGATTGTTGAATTGTCACGTGTTTAAAATAATGACTACAAAGGAAGTATATCTTCAATCCTGAAAGCAACTGAGAGATAAACCTATGGTTCATAATATTCATAATAACATACACAACAAGTGTACATGTTTATTACTTTAAAAAAATTATTTTAAACCAGAAATTAAATTGTAGTCTGTATTTGTCCAGGTTCTTTCATTGCTTTCATAGAATTCATCATACAGAATAGGTCTTGTTTATAATCATGAAGCCTTGATTTAAAAAGAAGAAAAGATAGAGGCTGTTATCCCCATTAAACAGAAGGGTAAACTGAGATGCAGAGGACATAATAAACAGAGGCTCAGGAAGTGAACTTTTTTGCCACAAGGTCACAGGCTAGGACCCGTATGAGTTTCACAGCTTTATCTTATTTTGGAAGTTGTCTTTTAACAAGATAAAAGAGAGACAGGCAATATAAGTGCGAGAAACTGAGGGGAAGAGAAAGAGACAACAGGAGAAAAAGACAAGGCAGTTCTGTGGTAAAATCTGAGGGAATAAATTAGTTAAAAGTCAGGTCTTCTGAGGGAGCCAAGTAGATATTATAAATTTTTCTTTTTTTACATCTCTTGTTCTTTGGGGTGTGGCATTAGTGTGTGTTGGGGAAATATAACAACAAAATCTTCTCCCAACCCAGAAAACCTCTCAACAAAAGAAGAGGAAGAAAACACTTTCATGACTGAGTAAGCATTAAACCAGATGCTAAAGCACATCCCAAGCAATCCACTAAGAGATCACAAGGACAGAGAGAAATCTCACATTTTCACATAGCCAAGCAGATACAATCCATTACAAGCATGTTCTCAAGGTACACGATTAGCCCTTATGTAAAGGACTTGACAGCACTATTTATTACACACAGTTCATCCTAAATTCACCAGGTAACTGGGTGACCATCTGTGTTAGTTAATTGGTTTTATATGAAGGAGAAATAAACTTCTCTCTTTTTGACGGGACGTAATTTTGCCACTGGGAGCCAGGAACCTGCTGAAGTTAGAGACAATTACCTCTCACAGAAACTGGGATAGAGGGACACTATCTTCTGAGCATATTTACATTCCAAAGAGATGCCTCCCAGTTCCTTGAGAAAGACATTCCTGCATCATAAAGCTGGCAAAAGGCTTATATACATTTTAAAAGAATTTTGTATATTTCAAAGAGTCTAGAAAGAACTTAAAATTACAAGTTTTCTAAAGTGAATACTCTAAGAAAAAGGATCAGGGCACGATTTCCCTTATTTTTAACAGAAAGAATTAAGCCTCTTATTTTAGGTGGGGTTTTTTTTTTGGAGGGGTTTTTTGTTGTTGTTTGTTTGTTTGTTTGTTTGTTTGTTTTTGGTGACTGGCTGTAGGAGTATCCAAATCCTTGACTTTGGTGTTATAACACCATTCTCTAACCAACTAAGCTAATCAGCCAGCCCTTATATTAAATTTTAATTTGCCTTACATGTGCAAATCATTGCTCAGGTAACTAACTATAGTATCCTGCTGCAACAACTATAATACTCAGCCCCCACGTGCAAGTCCAGTTCTAGTCTCCAAAGTTTCCCCCACTCCAAGGCATGCAGGAACCTCTACGTGAGTATAAGGGGGGAAAGGGAGGCTCGAGCCTGCTTCATTTGAGGCTGAAGGATGCCCCCATTACCACAAAATTGGTTGTTCCTGCAAGGGTCACTCTGGGAGCTAGTGTCACAGATGTCCTGGGGAAAGTCTAGGGGACTTTCCACTTGCTGTGACAGTCTAGACCGAAGAGTTTCTCAAGAGAGGACAAGTTCCTTCCTCACTGTTTAGTTCAGCCAGGAGTTCTTAAGTTGGCAGCTCTTTTGATGAGGCTATTTCCCCAGGAAGTGAATCTGCCCCCAAGAAAGCAGGGTGAGGCCAAGTTCCAGCACTGGGCACCTCACAGGCTAAGAGCTTATGCCTTTCTCCTCACTTCAGCCCAGAAGCCAGCTCACTGCTTCCATCTCCAGCCATTATGGTACTTTAATGGCAGGGAACTGGAACTCCTGGCCTTTATCTGCCACCAAGTCTAGAACTGAATCATAGTTTCCCTCCAACCTTAAATGTTGGGACAATAGATTGGATTCTTAGAGGCTTTCCTTTCAAGAGATTCTTGAGTTCCTTATGTTAAATTTCCACCTCCTCCTTAAAACTATGCACATTAAAGAAATTGTAAGAGAGGAGGGGGGGATACAATTATATTCTTTCTCTAGAGCAATGAAGGAAAAAGGTCAAAATTCCATAGCCAATAACACAAAGGACACAGGATCAGATCCCCGTGCTGGCTAGCTGCCCCTCTAAAAAAATTCCATAGCCAGGGCCGGCCCCGTGGGCGCACTCGGGAGAGTGCGGCGCTGGTCGTACAGCGACACTCCCACCGCGGGTTCGGATCCTATATAGGAATGGCCGGTGCGCTCACTGGCTGAGTGCGGTGCAGACGACACCAAGCCAAGGGTTGTGATTCCCTTACTGGTCACAAAAAAGACAAAAAAAAAAAAATTCCATAGCCAGGAAAGGCCAATCAAGTGATTTCTTTTGGTAATTTTTTTTTCATTTCTGAATATTGCCTTTATTCTTTATTGCATATAGGTATACTTCAAGAAGTCTTTCTGGGGGCCGGCCCGTGGCTCACTCGGTAGAGTGCGGTGCTGATAACACCAAGGCCGTGGGTTTGGATCCCATATAGGGATGGCCGGTTTGCTCACTGGCTGAGCGTGGTGCTGACAACACCAAGCCAAGGGTTGAGATCCCCTTACCGGTCATCTTTAAAAAAAAAAAAAAAAAGGAAGTCTTTCTGGCCTGTAATAAAACAAGAATAATATTACTAATTTTGTAGATTATTTCTCAATTAGGATGAAATGGAAAGAATCTCACAGGTGAGCATCAAAACATCTCATAAAGCTTATTTTAAAAAATAATGCCCGATTTCCACCCATAAAAATTTCTGTTCACTTTTGTGAATGAAAGTAATGGGAGTAAGGCAGAACATCCATATACTTTTTAATTTTATTGAAATATAATAATTGGGAATATATCCAAAGGAAACAAAATGAGTATGTCAAAGAGATGTCTGCACACCCATGTTTATTACAGCACTGTTCACAATAGCCAATCTACGGAATCAACCTAAGTGTACATTGACAGATGAATGTATAAAGAAAATGTGTATATTTACACGATGGAGTACTATTCCACCATTAAAAAGAATGAAGTCCTGTCATTTGCAGCAAGATGTATGGAATTGGAGGTCATTATGTTAAGTGAAGTGAACCAGGCACAGAAAGACAAATATTGCATAATTTCACTCATTTGTGGAATCTAAAAAAGTTGATCTCATAGAAATAAAGAATAGATTTGTGGTTTCCAAAGGCTGGGAGGGGGAGAGGGGAGGGGATGTTGGGGAGAGGTTTGTCGATGGGTAGAAAGTTACAAGTAGGTAGGAGGAATTAGCTCCAGTGTTCCAATCCACAGTGAGGTGATTATGGTTAACATTAATGTATTGTATATTTCAAATTAGCAAGAAGAGAGGATTTTGAAAGTTCTGCCAATTACATGTATTGAGACATCACACTGTACCATAAACATGTACAATTATTATGTGTCTTTGGATAATTTCTGCTGTAAGTGCTTTGTTGCCTCCACTTGAAAGTCAAAAAGTAGCATAATCTTATAGTTTTGCCTTACCAGACATTCAGCTATGCTTACAATTAATTAGCTTAAAACTTGAGAAATAACTTTTCTGTGTCCTTAAAGCTCAAATCTGGCTTTTTTTTTTAAAGGTGACCGGTAAGGGATCTTAACCCTTGGCTTGGTGTTGTCAGCACCACACTCACCCAGTGAGCAAACCGGCCATCCCCATATGGGATCCGAACCCGTGGCCTTGGTGTTATCAGCAGCGCACTCTCCCGAGTGAGCCGCAGGCTGGCCCCATCAAATCCAGCTTTGAAATGGAAGTTTACTTCTCCTTCATAAAGAGAAAAAGAAATGAGGTAAGTTTTAGAAACAGACTTTGAAAGCTTGAGATAGGTAATCAGATTACTGGCTAGTCCTACTGACATTCAAAAGCAATTACACTGCTCCCCCCACCCCACCCACCCCCTTTTTTTGAGAGTACAGGACTGCTTCATTCCAAAATATCCCCCAAGTAGAATAGTTTTTGCTATGGTTCTGAATCCTTTTCTTAGTCATCTTTCTTTTAATTGAATATTACAATATTCCTAATAATTTATACTTTTTAAAAACATATAGAGGAAAAGTTCAAAACAAAATGGATTAGCTACTGTTATTATGCAAATAGCTACAGCCTTCACTATGGTATTGTCAGAGCAGTGTTGCCTTGGCTGCTCCTTGCCACTGCCAAATTGCACAATAAGTGTGGGTATTTCCACCCACCCGATTTCAAGGAAAATGACCTGAAGAGAAAGTTATATTCATATTAGGCATCTCCACTACCCATGTGATTATCTTCATTCATAAGTTTCATGGGCCCTGCTGACTCACTTCTCTATTTAAGATATTTATTGCCTAGGAAATAACACGCCATCAGAAACTATTTCCACTTTGAATGATGCCAAAATTACAAAGTGGAACAGGAAAAGGTTCAATTCATGTGTTAGTTACAACATAAATGCAAGCAAAGAAAAAAAGTTCCAGCTTTTATAAGAATCCTTCCTTTACCTGGCATTACTGACCAGTTAGAGTTTCTATATGCTGAGAATGAGAAAGAGGATAATTGACTGGCCAGTCCTAGCTCCCCTATTTTTTTGAGCCATGGTGGATTGACCAGGGGATCATGGATATGGGTTTCAGGTTTAAGGCTCAGATCCTTATATCTGACCAGTTACCCACTAGAGATTAAGTTCTGGTCATGCTCTTAAGAGACCAGTTTATAAGTCAAAATGTCAATTTATTCATTTTTTATGCACACACAATAACACTGTCAGTGGACAAAATTCCAGTGTCCATTAGTCAATAGTCTCACTTCCCTATCTAAAAAAAAAAAAAAAATTATTTATAACACTGCACTAACCAACTGAGCTAACTGGCCAGCCCCCACCACCCCCAAATTTATTTAGATAATATCTCAGTGTAGTTTTGATTTGCATTTTCCTAATGTTTAGTGATGTTGAGCATTTTTTCATGTCCGTCTTGGCCTTTGTATGTCTTCTTTTGAGAAATATCTATTCAGCTGCTTTGCCCACTTTTTAATTGTATTATTTGTTTTTTTTACTATTAAGTTGTTAGAGTTTCTTGTGTGTTCTGGATATTAATCCCTTGTCAGATGTATAGTTTGCAAATATTTTCTCCCGTTCTGTAGGTTGTCTTTTCACTCTGTTGATTGTAACCTACATTCAGACATCATCTCACCCCAGTTAGACTGGCTATCATCAAAAAGACAGAATAATAAATGCTGGCAAGGATACAGAGAAAGGAGAACACTTCTATACTCTTGGTGGACTGTAAATTATTAGTGCAGACATTAAGGAAAACAGTATGGAGTTTCCTCAAACAACTACAGATAGAACTGCTGTACAATCAATCCAGCAATCCCACTATTGAGTATATACCCAAAGTACAGAGAAAGGAGAACACTTCTATACTCTTGGTGGACTGTAAATTATTAGTGCAGACATTATGGAAAACAGTATGGAGTTTCCTCAAACAACTACAGGTAGAACTGCTGTACAATCAATCCAGCAATCCCACTATTGAGTATATACCCAAAGGAATGGAAACCATCATGTTGAAAGGATATAGGCATTCCCATGTTCATTGCAGCTCTATTTACAATAGCCAAGAGTTGGAACCAACTTAAATGTCTATCAACGAATGACTGAATAAGGAGAATGTGGTTTATATACACAATGGAATACTACCCTGCCATAAAGAGAATGAAATTCTGTCATTTGCAGCAACATGGATGAGCTTGGAGAAAATTATGTAAGTGAAATAAGCCAGACACAGAGAGAGAAATACCGCCTGCCCTCACTCATAAGTGAGAGTTAAAGAAAGTAAGAGAGAGAAAAAGAAACAAATAACAATTGTAAAAATACATTGAACTTTCAGAAGGAGAGAACAAAACTGTGGTTTCTAGAACAAGGAAAGAAGGAGGGAGAGAGGAGGTACCAAGAAATGGTTAATGGACACAAAACAGCTAGTTAGGAAAAATAAGTTCTATTGATGTACACTTGAGCTAGGCACCTGTAATTAACAATAATTTGCTACATGTTATCAAATGACTAGAAGAGAGAAGATCAAATGTCTTCAACACAAAGAAATGATAATGTTTTGTAATGATGAATATGCTAATTATCTTGCCTTGATTGTCATACATTGTACACAAGTATAGATACTCAACTCTGTACCTCACGAATAGGTATAATCAATTACATTTCAATAAAAAGAAAGAAGGGCCAGCCCATGGCTCACTTGGGAGAGTGTGGTGGTGATAACACCAAGGCCACAGGTTCGGATCCCTATATAGGGATGGCCGGTTAGCTCACTTGGGAGAGCATGGTGCTGACAACACCAAGTCAAGCGTTAAGATCCCCTTACCGGTCATCTTTTAAAAGATAAAAAAGAAAAAAAGAAAAAAAAGAAAAAGAAAGAAAATCTATTTAGAAACCAAGGCTTTATGAGAAATTTACCTTTGAGCATAAGTACCTATTGTCCTGTGCCTCCCCATTGAGCCCATGAGCTCCTGGTGTCTTTCTCATCTTGGATGGAGGTCATATTGATGGTGTTTAGATGAGATGTTGAATATGTTTGGGTTAAAATGTACACTGAGCAGGAAGTAACTGTAGTGGTTAGACCCTGATCTGGCCAGAAGAATATTTTAATTTACTAAACCTTTTAGATAAAACAAAGGAGCAAAATAAAAAATTATTGAATTCCCCAGTCTTTGAAGTCACAGGAAGAAATAAAGCAAAGACAAAGAAGCCCCTTGTTGTGCTGTAACCATTTTGAACAGTTTTGAGGGAGAGGAACCAGTGACAGCCATAGTTTGGGAATGGGGGAGGAGGCACCCCAGCCACACGTTTGGCAAGGCCACTGGCATAGTTGCATCATGATTCAGGAGGCACCAGTAATACTGTGTCAGCTATCAGTCACATCTGTCTTTTTAGGGGAAGAATATTCAGACCAGAGCAGGAAATTGGTAGATAATAGGAAGTGCCACTTCCTTCTTTATTCACAGCACCTAAGATACGAATCTAATTTCATTTTATTTTATTTCATTTTTTTTTTTTATGGCTGGCCACAAGAATCGAATCCTAGACCTTGGTGTTATCAGCTGAGCTAACCGCCCAGTTTTAATTTCCTTTTATTTTAAGTGTACGGTATAAGAAAATCTTCCTATTGGTAAAAATATTTATATACACCAAGAAGACTTGGATAAGATAGTCCCAAAGTCCTTTTGCCATAATATCCCTTTCTTTCCACTGGAAAGATGTATTACCTTGCTTCTCATCCAGTCTCCCCTGCCCCCAAGGATGTAACTAGCCCTTCTTTTTAAAAAAAGGAAAAAAAAGAATTCACAACTATAGCTGGTTTTTGTTTCTTTTTTCCTTTCTTTCAATCACATGAATCTCAAAAAAGCAACTGAGAAGAAAGTTTTGGGAAACTAACCAGTCTTCAAGGATAGACTTGGTGTGATTTAGAGATGGGGGAGGGAACAAAGAAAACCTTACTAGAACCACATTTTTAAAAATCAGAATTCGTCATGCACTGGATTAGCTGAAACTAATAGAAAACCAAGCAATAGGAGTAAGAGAGAATGACAACTCTAACAGAGCAGAAGTGAAAAATTGCTAGAAACCAGGAATAAGGCAGGGACACATGCACATTACCCTGCCCTCCATATACAGATTTTAAAGGGAGTTTCAACCATCAGGCCATCAGACAGAAAGCAGAACCAAAAGCAACTCTCACTCACTCTGCCTGCTACAAACATTGAATCTGAATAGATAGATATTACCTTGTTTAAAATTGTGTATGCCGTGGAAAAAAATCAGCATGGAACCTATTAAAAAACAAAACTATAAAACAAGAGAAAGGAAAGCATATTCCAGAGGTTCAGAAGTTTTACATATATCTGAATGATTTTCTATAGGATCCAGAAAAAAATTGCTCGGCACCATAAGTGGAGTTGAGGAAGACATGTACTCTGCAACAGGAAAAGATGAACATAGCTAGAATTAAAAGGCAAACTAGGGCCGGCCCGTGGCTCACTCGGGAGAGTGCGGTGCTGATAACACCAAGGCCACGGGTTCAGATCCCATATAGGGATGGCCGGTTCGCTCACTTGGGACAACACAAAGTCAAGGGTTAAGATCCCCTTACCAGTCACCTTTAAACAAAAGGGGGGGTAAACTAGATGTGACGGAAGGGAAAGAAGAAAAGGAAGAATTGAAAAAGAAATTAAAAAAAGGAATAAGGAGTAAAAAAGCAAAATTAATTCTGTGAAAATAAAATTAGCAACAAAGACAAATTTCAATAAACTTTTCAGATGCAGATGATAAGGACAAAAACGAAAAAACATGCTCACCAAAAGACAAAGATGTATATTCAAAAATATTCATCATGCTATTATTTATGATAGAAAAGAGAATAAAATCAAGCTAAATGTGTAACTAGAGGACCATTTAAATAAATTACAGAAATTCATTCATATTAAGTAGGTTTGCTTTTGGTTGCAAGCAACAGAATAGCCACCTTCTGTCACTCATAAAAAGTGCACTACTGGCCGGCCTGTGGCTCACTCGGTAGAGTGCGGTGCTGATAACACCAAGGCCCCGGGTTCGGATCCCATATAGGGATGGCCGGTTAGCTCACTGCCCGAGCGTGGTGCTGACAACACCAAGTCAAGGGTTGAGATCCCCTTACCGGCCATCTTTTTAAAAAAAAAAGTGCACTACTGCACAATATCTCATATAAAAAGGTGTCTGGTGGTCGGCAGATCCAGGTCTGGTGCAGCAGATGACGTCATCCAAAATCCAGCTTCTTTCTGCCTGTCTGTTATATCATCCTCAACATATTGGTTTGTCAGTTTTAGGCTTGTCAACTTATGGTCACAATATGGCTGGAGTAGCTTCAAGTGTCACATTCTCATTTGATTGAATTCAAAGGCAGGAAGCAGGGTTACAGGTAGGGGTCCAAAAGCCTTAGCTGAGAGAACATCTTTTTCAGAGAGTTCTCTGCAGACTTCCTTTTACATTTCACTGATCAGAAATGGCACATTTGGCCATTTCTTCCTGTAACAGAGGCTTAGACAAAAGAGTGTCCACTGCTTTCAGCCTCTGCAGTGAGAGTTAAGAGAGAAAGGGGCTGGGGATGGCTTTTGGGTGGCTAGCTATATAATAAGGAATACTCCATGTCTATTAAAAATTATATACATCAATCTTTGACCACATCTCTGATTAGCTCCTTAAGATAGAGTCTTGGATTGCAATTCCTAGGTAAGTCATCAGGAGCCTTTGTAAAGCCCTGTTTATGTAATGCAGTTGATTTCTAGAAAGCCAGTACTATTAGATATGTGTGATGCGTGTATCTCCCAATGATCTCAACAGTATGGAGTCATGTACTTTGTTGAGGGTTCCTGTTTGTTTTAACTGAAAAGGAGTGCACACATAAAACAAAGAGCCAGCATTTTTTAATAGTAATATGATTAGTGATTTTAAGCATCGTTTCATGTGCTTGTTGATCATTTGTATATAACAAAACTTTTAAAACTGAAGATCTATTAGCAAATAAATTAATTCTGCAAAATTGCAAAATATTACATACAGCTACAAAAATGATTTCACTTCTACATGAACAGAACAGTTTTAAATTATAACCAGATGTGAGATTAACTTAGAGACGGTTCTCTTGCTTTCTCATTCTTTTTAAGGTTCTCCCAGAGAGCCATTTCACAGCCATAATGCTGATGCTGAAGTCTGGTTTATAAAAGTGCTTGTTTAGCTTTCCAGAAAAAGGAAAAAAAGCCATAGAAATGTTTCGCATGAATTGTCTGAAAGTGAATAAAAGAAGACTATATAAAATTCAAAGTCAAATCTCAAGGTTTGGGAGTATTGTTCTGTTTTGTTACTGTTGAAAGGAAATGAGGATTCTGCTATGTTTCCCTTGGCTTCTAAGCATAGTTGGAATTTTTGTTATTTTTTCAACAAAGAAGCATGGCCAAAAAGCCAAAGGAAAAATACAAAGTGCACACACATACACATTTTTGTCAGGAAAGCTTCAGATTATATGACAGTAACAAAACTTTTACTCCTCAAGGAAGTATATAAATGCAAGAACATTCATATAGCAACAACTTTAATTTTATTTTTTAATTTTTTGTTCAGTTATTTTTTAAATTATTTTATCATTACACAATGTAAACATTTACTTTCAAAAGGAAAGAATGCAAGTGAGGCTACCAGAGGTGGGAAGGGTAGCCTCTGGAATAATGATGGAATTATTATGGTTGTTGTATCTCTCTTTCTTTCTTTTTCCAGCTCCCACTTATGAGTGAAGATATGTGGTATTTCTCTTTCCATACTTGGCTTATTTTATTTAACGTAATTTTCTCCATGCTCATCTATGTTGTTGCAAATGGCAGTATTTCATTCCTGTTTATGGCAGAGTGGTATTCCATCATGTGTATATGTCACATTTTTCTTATCCAGTTGTCTATTGATGGACATTTAGGTTGGCTCCACCTCTTGGCTATTGTAAATAGAGCTGCAGTAAACATGGGAGCGCAGGTATCCCTTCAACATGATGATTTCCCTTCCTTTGGGTATATACCCAGCAGTGGGATTGCTGGATTGTATGGCAGTTCTACCTATAGTTGTTTGAGGATCCTCCGTAACAACTTTAATTTTAAAGCTGTATTAACTTCGGGCCAGCCCTGTGGCTCACTCGGGAGAGTGCGGTGCTGATAACACCAAGGCCAAGGGTTCGGATCCCACATAGGGATGGCCGGTTAGCTCACTGGGTGAGCATGGTGCTGACAACACCAAGTCAAGGGTTAAGATCCCCTTACCGGTCATCTTTAAAAAAAAAAAAAAAAAGCTGTATTAACTTCTTGAGAATAATACATAATCAAATTAAATCAAAATGGAAGATAAAACTCTCTAACCAGTTAGTAAATTAGCTAAGAAAAAAGGGAAAAGATAAAAGCAAAGAAAGAGAGAGAGAAAAAAAGAAAGAAAAGACACTGAACCATGGATGGCGATTATGCACACACAGAGCCCGAGAAGATGACAGACCTGAGTGGAAAAGTGAGGGACGGTTGGCACAGAAGAAGGGGAAAGCCATTCCAGGCAGAAGGCACAGGAGATGCAAAACTACGATAATGTTTTACTTCAACTTCTGATACCTTACATACCTGTGACTACGCACCATTACTTAGATTTCCTCTTACACAGCATCTTTAACTTCAAATTGATGAATTTTGGACATGGCCGGCGCCATTGTGCATACAATAAGCACAAAATACCCACCGGCCTTGTCTTCCACTCCAGCACAAAACCCTTCCTCCCTTCCCTTTAGGAGAAGCCTCGCAAAACAGAAACCCTTTTTCTTCTGCAGGTGTGCAGTTCTCCACCCTAGTCACATAGCTTCAACATTCCTAGCATAATGCCCCCCCCTTGCTGGTATCAGCCAGCCCTTGGCACACTATATAAGCTCTCTCACCCCCACGCGTGGTGCTGTCCTCCATTTTGAGGGCAGCCCCAGACTGCCTTCCACTTTGGGCACAGCCTGGCAGATTCTTTTCCTTTAATAAAGCTTGATTGGTACCCAGTGTCTCAGCTCACTTTCTTTCATTATGGTGCCAAAACCCGGGAAAGGTTTTGGCCAGATCATCAGATGATTCCCTCTCTTGCATTGATTGGCCCCTGGCCACCCTTCCTGGACCTGCTGAACTGGGTACACTTGGGACTCTCTCCTTTTGCCGTTTCAGACCAGTGCATCCAACACCAGCCTCAGTTCAGGGTGAGTCAGTGGGTCTGTCCTGCCTACTTCTACAGGTTCCCCTGACTACTCTCTATGACTAAGGTCTCTACAAAGCCCAGGTGCCTGGCCAAGGGAACCTTTCTCATGTCCCCCAGCTACTGGAGGACACTCTTCTAGCCAGTCAGTGGCTTTTCTCTCGAAAAGAAGGCAGGCACCAAAAAGGATGCTCTTTGTTGGCACTCTTCTTCTACCAGGACTGTCCATTCCCTTTCTCACCCTATGAATGGGATCCTCACAATCCAAAGCTCCATACTCTATGCCTCTCATTTTCTACTGTACTCCACACTCTATGCCTCCAGGCTGTCTCCTGACCAATCTCTTGGCCTCCAGGGAGACATTAAAATTCAAATGCCTCATTACAATGGATCCCAGTGGCCACAAGATGGCACTCGATTTAGATACTCACTGAAACAACAAAAGCTGGAGAGATTCCTTTAAGTTCACGCCTCCTCCTCTCTATCTCTAAACTGTCCTACATCTCAAATTCTCCTAGCTCATGCCCAACCTCTCCTTTCTGGACTTGGATCAGTCTTTTAATCCGTCAGACTACCTGCTCCCCAAACGGGCCACTTCGACTACCTCCTTACGCTCCAAATCCTTCACCAGCCCCTCCCCCTTTTCCCTCTCTTCATCCTTGTCCATAGCCATTAGAGCCCAGCTGCCTGCCTGTCCAGAGCCAAAAGAGCCCGCCCAGCTATTGCCTCGAG
>NW_007728096.1:306774-353100 GCF_000696425.1 Galeopterus variegatus | reverse complement strand
TGTCTCCTAACGATGCTGTGAAGGCATCCAGAGAGATCACCCAGTCAGTAAACAGAAGAGTGAGACTTTGAACCTGACGAAGGCAGGCAAATATGGGTAATGAACGAGAGCAGTTCACTTTGCATAAAGGCTGGCTTAGGGCAAGTGAAGAGGCAAAGAGGGACCAAGCCTGGAGGAATAGATTGGGCCCAGACCACGGAGGAGAATCTGAACTTCCTCTTTGGGGCCAGCAAGAGCGGCTGCAGGCTATGAGCAGAGGAAGGCCACGGTCAGAGTGGTGGTTCAGGGACCGTGGTCTGATTAGGATGGGTCTGAGAGGGAAGAGGCCAGAGGAAGCACAGAAACCATTGGAAAGATTCTGCAACGGTCCAGGCACAAGCTAAGAGACCTAGAACCTCATTTACATGGTTGAAACAATTTTATCTGAATTCAGAATCACAACTGTGAATTTTCACATTAACACAAAACAATTTGTCATTCTATTAAAAACAAAAAAAAAAAGAAGAAAAGAAAAGAAAAAGAATCTCCTTTCCATCATCCAATATTTTTTCTTCTGGAAGCAAGGAGTTAAACAAAATTTAAACACAGTGACTCCTCTTAGCAACGCCCTTGACAACCTGCAACGTTGACAAATTGTCTCTGATCCAAACTGCCTTCTTTTACAAAGCTCCCAGCTACAAATCCAAGCTGACAGCCGAATATCACCTTCAAAACGACAAGTTTAAATGAGTTATTATTTGTAAAGGGCTGAGAAGTGTCTAGCACACAGAAAGTGCTGTACAAGAATTTGGGGTTTTATTTATTTTCAAATTTTTTATTTTTCTTTTTTTCCCCTTTGTACAGGAATGTAAATTGGTTTCAGGACTGCGCTGAATTAGCAATGCATGAGTCCTCCTTACTCTGGTTTAATTATCCATCCCTATGAACGGGGAATGGGATGCCTGTGGAGGCTGGACGTTGTCCCACTGGTGGCCTGGCTGGACAGGGGCTGATTCTCTCCCACTCTGACCTCTGACAGGGGAGACTCCGTAGCTCTCTCTGGTTCACTTATGGTCTCCAGACCCAGTCCTGAGCCAAGGCTGCTAATTACAGGGATGTTGGACAGGGTTATTTTTTTTTCTTTCTTTCCCAAGTACATCCAAGAAGAGCTGCTAAAGCACAGCTGGCGTGAGCACGATCAATTAAATTACCATAACCAATAGGAGGACAGAGTCTTCCCCCTCGGAAGACTCCCAGGCCAGGCCCATTATTACCGCAATGGAGCTGTCATCTGCAGACAGCAGTGTGTCAGGCCCGGCAGGAATGGTCAGACCGACGGGCAGCCTTGGTGCCACCTCAGGGAACTGCTGGTGCCCACAGGTCCTCGGGATACTAATGTTGGTGACAATAGTGACTGCCATTAACCAAGCACCTTCTGTGGGCCAAGCACATTTCATCCTTTCACACCTAAATCGGTGTTGCTGTGCCCATTTTCCAGAAGGAGAAACTGACACCCAGAAGGTGACTTACTCAAGGTCACATAAAGTGAAGAAGCTGGATTAGGGCCAGTTCTGTCTAGCTGCCATGTTCCCAGTCATAGCTGGTCTTTCTCATCATCTCCCCCAGGGTCCTCTCAGCCTGCTTGTCTGGCCCATCCTTCCTCCTCTCTCATGGTGGATCCCCCCAGGACCTCAGGAGGTGCTGGCTTGCTCCCTGGTATCTGAAGGTCACACCCTTCTCCTCAGCACCCACAGGCTCTGCTCACTAGAGGGGTCTGGGGAGCTGAAGTCCAGAGGGTGTTTATTGATATCTTTGCCCCCGGCACAGAAATGACTCAATGGATGCCAACCTTCCAAGGCCTGTCATCAGGGTCTCACAGAGAGGGGTTTCCCAAAGAGATGGCGTGTGTGTGTGTGTGTGTGTGAGAGAGAGAGAGACAGAGACAGATTAGAGATAGAGAGAGATAGAGATAGAGAGAGACAGAGAGAGGAATCTGACTTGCCAACCAGCCTACAGAGCACAGTCAGACTCAAAGCCTGATCCAGGAGGTGGCCAGACTTAAAGCCCAGGAAGAAAGAGAGATGGGAGATGGACCCTCGGAGTCAAGACTTGAGAGGTTTCACAGAAGGAGCAGCTCATTGGTCGGAAAAAGAGCCTGCCCTTTAAACTCCTCCAGGAGAGGAGGCTGGTGGGGTTGAAGCCAGAAACAGGTCAGTGCAGGTGAGGGGAAGGTGAGAGGAGGGGCACAGGCTCCCAGCACGTGTGTGATAGGGGCTGGGCTGGACCAGGCCATGTGTGTGATGGGCGTGGGCTGGACCAGGCCAGGGATAAGGAAGAAGCAGCCTGAGGAGACACACCCAAGTGCAGTGCCCACCCTTGCAGGGCCTTTGAGACCTGCGTAGGACCACCCCACCTCAGGGAGCAGGGCGGCCCACGGGACAAGGCTGGCTGGGTCACAGGGCCAGGGAAGCCAGGCTCTGCCCTAGGAACACCTACCTCCCTTGGGTGCTTGAGCATCTTAGAGTCACGGAAAGCTCCCCACAAGGTTCAGGGTCCACCCCTCCCCTCTGGTTCCTGTGACTGAGCAGGGCATAGACCAGCCAGGTGGCACTGCCCAGTCAGGAGTGTCCTCCGACCTCACCCAGTTGTGCCCTGCAGGAGAGGGAACACCTGCGTCCGGGCCCCATCCTCTTGACTCTCACCTCTGACCCCTCCCTGGGAAATAAGAGGGTGGCCCACAGGTGGCCCAGGGCTGGCCTGGACTCAGAGCCACCTATGGCTTCAGTAGGGTGGGTGCAGAGTGGCAGGTGAACCCCAGATGCCCACCCCAGGGCAGGGAGTGGAGACAGAAGAGCCTGGTTCTACCTGCTGGGCAGTCAGCAGCCAAGACCGTGCGTGGCAGCGTGAGAGGGGGCGTGAGTGTGCAGTCACAGTGTGCGCGAGAGCACGTGAGAGGCTGCACTTGCCCGTGTGGGAGCGTGAGACCGTGTGTGAGAGCGCACAAAGGCGTGTGTGTGGTTGTGGAAGAGTGCTGGACTCGAGGTTAGAGAGAACAAGAGAGCTTCACAGACAGAGGCAGCAGATACACAGAGCCACAGTGACGCTGAGACCAAAAGGAACATTTGGAGAGAGAGAGGCCCCAGAGAGTGGCTAGGGACTACGTATGATAAAGAGAAGTGGCGATCTGTAGAGATGGAGAGAAGAGAAAGAAATAGAGAGCTAAATTGAGAAAGAAAAACATTAAAAGGAT
This sequence comes from Galeopterus variegatus, assembly GCF_000696425.1. Lineage (NCBI taxonomy): Eukaryota > Metazoa > Chordata > Mammalia > Dermoptera > Cynocephalidae > Galeopterus > Galeopterus variegatus. The sequence goes on along the minus strand of NW_007728096.1, from coordinate 349,871 downwards.
AGATATTTAGCAGAGAGGGCAGAGTCACCTGCATTTGTCCCTAGATGGGGTTCCTCCAAGGTGGCATTGGAGGGTCAGCCTAACAGTGGAACCCAGGCCTGTGGGACTCTCTTTGGTTCCAAAGGTTGACCTTGGCCCCTCCTGAGTAGCTAGGAAAACAGAGGAGGCAGAGGGAGGGGAAAGTGCATGCTTGTGAACTTGTAGAGGGTTTTGGTGGCAGGGCCTGTGCATAGGAACCAGGAGCTTAACCTGGAGAGGGGCTCTGACCCCTTGCCTCCCTGCACCCCCAGTTCCCCACCCCTCAGCCATCCCAGAGGCCTCCGACAGCCCCCTAGAGGGCTCCTCTCTTGCCGAGCACCAATCCTGACATGACATCCTTTTTCTGCTGATCTAAGTCTAATTTACTTGGGGAAAAAAACCTTCTCTGGCTCCCAAATCAAATCACTCAGGGAGGGAAGAGGGTTGAAAGGAACCAGGGGAAATAAATGTATTCAGCAAGTGTATTTTTATTCCAATAAAACTTGATTCAATAACCACCATGAATATTTCATTTGCAAGAAGCTGCCCCACTCCTGCAGCCTGTGCTGGTCTCAGGCCAGTCTTGCCCTCTCTCCACTTGGGGCAGCACAGGCCCCTACTCCAGCGACCGGGAAGCTCTGAGCGTGGTCATGGAATGGGAGGCCCCTCTGGCCCCCCAGCCATCACCAGACCAGCTCCTGGGAACCTGGCGCTGTTTCAAGAACTATGCAACCCTGAGAGCTTAGGATGGAGAGCTGAGTTCAATACTGACTTGCCGGGTGATCTTGAGCAGGCTAGCTCAGTCTCTGAGCCTCAGTTTCCTCTCCCCCTTTATGACATTCTTATGAGGATCAATAAAGACAGTAGATGTGAAAAACTTTATATGCATCAGTTATTATCCTTTCTGGAGATTAAGAGCCAAGGTATGGGGCCCGCCCGTGGCTCACTTGGGAGAGCGTGGTGCTGATAACACCAAGGCCACGGGTTAAGATCCCCTTACTGGTCATCTTTAAAAAATAAATAAATAAATAAATAAAAGAATAAGAATCAAGGTATGGGTTATCCAGAAACTTTTATCCCTCCAATAAACCTACCCCCTTCTGGCTCCAGGCTTGTAAGCTATTTCCAGTGTTAACCCTTTCCTCCAATCCTTTACCCGCCCATTCTAAACCAGGCCATGGCACCTCCAGTAAGCACATTGGGGAGGGAAGAGTGGGCATCTGTTGTTTCGTCAGCACAAAAGCACCACCCCCTCCCCAGGCTCAGGCTGCAGGTGCAATGCATGAGACTGATCCCACCCCTGGACAGCACATGACTCAAGCCTGGACAATCAGAACATTCCATTCCCTGGTCACAGTGATTGGTTCTGGGATGGGCATGTGACCGTAAGTCCGGCCAATGAGATTCAATCCTGGGACTTTTGCAGGAACAACTGGGTAAGAAGGTGCTTTCTTCTCATTTGAGCTGTTAGGATGGGAGACCGTGGACCTGGGGCTGCCGGTGTCCAGCTCTGCTATTACTTGGGAAGAGAAGACTCAGGAACAAAGCCAACACAAAGGAAAATAGAGCCGAAGTGTAGACAGATTTGTGACATAATCTGAAACCTGATGCAGCTGTGCCTGAAGCAACATCCACCTCTGTTGCTTCTAGTTACAAGAGGCAATAAATCCCCTTCTCTGCCCAAACCTTAGATTTCGGTCATTTGCAGTTAAAAAGCACTGTTTAAAGCCTGGGATCTAACACATATCTTTCCACTTCACTAATTAAGGTCTTCTTCCTTCCTAGGGAAATGTCTGGGGCAAGAGGGGCATCAGGTTGGAAGAAACGGTGAAACTTTCTGCTGGCTGGTCCCAGTCCCCTCACCCCTGGAAGCACCTTTCAGAATTCAAATGCAATCAGAGGAAGTGATGTTGGCTTTCCACTATCCTAGAGTGCACTGGTGTCCTGAGAAATTTCCAACATCCCTCAGGGAATTGGTGCAGGGCCCCACAGGGATGCTTGGGGTCACCCACCCTACCTCACCTGCTGCTCCTGTTCCTCCATATTGTCATCAGTCAATCAACAGAAAAGGTGTAGTGGAGGGATGGGCTGAGGATCAGGAAGCCTTGGGCAAGTCACATGCCCTTCTGAGCCTCATTTCCCTGTCAGTGGGATGAAGGGGTTGGACAAGGTGAACTCAAATTGAGCTGTAACATCTTTTATGAGTCTTTATTCTGTTTTAGACACTTAGTGGAATAAAAATAAAGGGCTCCATCCTTAATTTTATAATCTCTTTGGGACAACATACATATATAAATAAACACAGACAAAAAAAAAATCAATAACATTGTTCTCAAGGCAACGTCTGAAATAGAGAATTGGCCACGGTGGTCTGAAAGCTTGTTCCTGGCCCTAAGAATCTGTGAGAAGAGACTGTGGCCCAGGGAGACAGAGATTCAGTAGCCAGTGCCCAGGGCTCAGGCCTAAACAGTTTTCTGCAGGAGATTCTGGGATTGAAGGAGTTTCCCAAAGGAGGTGCCCCTGCCTTTCCAGGCTGGCTTTGCAAAGTGTGGAACCAAGACCCAGGTGAGTTGGCCTGAGTTAGAAAACTCAGGAGGAGGAGGGGAGGGGAGAGGGCAGGGAGAACACAGGCACTTGCAGGGAGCTCCCTTCTGCTCTCTGTTCACTATTTCCTCTATTTGCAAGAGTCTGCAAATTTCAGAGTGGTTTCTGGCAAGAGAGAAAAATGTCTCTCCAGAGTCAGAGGATGTCTTTCAGCTGGAGTGGGGAGTGGGGTGGTCCAGGAAAGGGCTGGCATTGGGAGAGACAGGCCATGACAGGTCTTGAGATTAAAGGTGTGGGGCGAATGAGGAGCTAGGTCTAGCCAGGCAGGCAGTGTGGTCTGGAGGCTACGGCAAGGTCCAGGACAAGGGACAAGTAAGAGGTCAGATATAAAGTCCCCTGCAATGAGACAGGAGTTCTACCCTGGCCCTGGGCCATGGCTGGTGAACTCAGGGCTTCTCTCTGTAGGCAGGGCCGGGTGGTGTGGGGGCAGGTGCAGGGGCTTCAGGTCTGCTGGCTATTCTACCAGATGTGCTCTCTTGGGCCACCATATAAGGACATGCAGGATGTTTACTGCAAAAGGTGTGCCCAGTGCAGGCAGCAGCCGTGGTTCACCTGTAAAGTGAGAGGCTTGGCCTGGTGACCTCTGAGCTCCCTTGTGGTGCTGACAGTCATGTCCAACAGTCTAAGGCAGCTGTGCTTTGAACACACTGTTAGGTCTCAGACCTCTTTAAGAAGCTGATGAAAGCTGTGGACTGTCTCTACCAAAATGCACCCTCCCCCCGCCCCCATGTATACACACATACATATAATTTTGTACATAATTTCAAGTTCATGGTCCTGCTGTGGCCCAGGGCACAGACTCCAGGTTAAGAATTTCTGTTTGAAGGTCTAGGTCTCTTGGACTCAGAGAAAAGCCCAGACGGAGATCCTGTTCTATCCCCATCCTCTGGATAGATGCCAGTGTTAGCTGCTTCTTGTTCTGAATTCCAGGTTGCAGTAAACTGCCCGTCAGCCCAGGGCCTGGGGCTGGCGCCTGCCCAGAAGAAAATGGGCTACATCCACAAGAGCCACTAAATGTGGCCCTGCAGGGTGACCCAGTTTGTAGGGGACCCAGCTGGGGCTGGAGACTAATCATGAGCCTCGGCCACGTGCAGACCCCGTTAAAAGGCAGATGAATGGGTGGTCAGGTGTGAGGAAGCCAGCCAAGGCGCCGTGCTGGGGAACACAAGGCACTTGTGTGCGTCTGTAAGGCACTTTATGAATCCCTCCTAGCTGGCCTTTCTGAATGGAGACGCTTCTCAAAGACTTGCCACCCAGTCGCAAAAAGGCTCTTCTGTCTTTGCTAGCTGCTGACTTCACACAAATCCAAGTGAGGTCGGGCTGCCCGAGTGTGTGTAGAAGAAAAGCGGCTGAATCAATGGGCTGGATTACAGACCCTGCCACCGTGGGCAGATAATTGCAGTGACACACCAGTTGCTCAGACCAAATGTCCTTACCCTGCACTGTCAGAGTGCCAATCACAGGGGATTAAAACCAGCTGGGGGCACNGCCCGTGTGGGAGCGTGAGACCGTGTGTGAGAGCGCACAAAGGCGTGTGTGTGGTTGTGGAAGAGTGCTGGACTCGAGGTTAGAGAGAACAAGAGAGCTTCACAGACAGAGGCAGCAGATACACAGAGCCACAGTGACGCTGAGACCAAAAGGAACATTTGGAGAGAGAGAGGCCCCAGAGAGTGGCTAGGGACTACGTATGATAAAGAGAAGTGGCGATCTGTAGAGATGGAGAGAAGAGAAAGAAATAGAGAGCTAAATTGAGAAAGAAAAACATTAAAAGGATAGATATTTAGCAGAGAGGGCAGAGTCACCTGCATTTGTCCCTAGATGGGGTTCCTCCAAGGTGGCATTGGAGGGTCAGCCTAACAGTGGAACCCAGGCCTGTGGGACTCTCTTTGGTTCCAAAGGTTGACCTTGGCCCCTCCTGAGTAGCTAGGAAAACAGAGGAGGCAGAGGGAGGGGAAAGTGCATGCTTGTGAACTTGTAGAGGGTTTTGGTGGCAGGGCCTGTGCATAGGAACCAGGAGCTTAACCTGGAGAGGGGCTCTGACCCCTTGCCTCCCTGCACCCCCAGTTCCCCACCCCTCAGCCATCCCAGAGGCCTCCGACAGCCCCCTAGAGGGCTCCTCTCTTGCCGAGCACCAATCCTGACATGACATCCTTTTTCTGCTGATCTAAGTCTAATTTACTTGGGGAAAAAAACCTTCTCTGGCTCCCAAATCAAATCACTCAGGGAGGGAAGAGGGTTGAAAGGAACCAGGGGAAATAAATGTATTCAGCAAGTGTATTTTTATTCCAATAAAACTTGATTCAATAACCACCATGAATATTTCATTTGCAAGAAGCTGCCCCACTCCTGCAGCCTGCGCTGGTCTCAGGCCAGTCTTGCCCTCTCTCCACTTGGGGCAGCACAGGCCCCTACTCCAGCGTTCAATAACCACCATGAATATTTCATTTGCAAGAAGCTGCCCCACTCCTGCAGCCTGTGCTGGTCTCAGGCCAGTCTTGCCCTCTCTCCACTTGGGGCAGCACAGGCCCCTACTCCAGCGACCGGGAAGCTCTGAGCGTGGTCATGGAATGGGAGGCCCCTCTGGCCCCCCAGCCATCACCAGACCAGCTCCTGGGAACCTGGCGCTGTTTCAAGAACTATGCAACCCTGAGAGCTTAGGATGGAGAGCTGAGTTCAATACTGACTTGCCGGGTGATCTTGAGCAGGCTAGCTCAGTCTCTGAGCCTCAGTTTCCTCTCCCCCTTTATGACATTCTTATGAGGATCAATAAAGACAGTAGATGTGAAAAACTTTATATGCATCAGTTATTATCCTTTCTGGAGATTAAGAGCCAAGGTATGGGGCCCGCCCGTGGCTCACTTGGGAGAGCGTGGTGCTGATAACACCAAGGCCACGGGTTAAGATCCCCTTACTGGTCATCTTTAAAAAATAAATAAATAAATAAATAAAAGAATAAGAATCAAGGTATGGGTTATCCAGAAACTTTTATCCCTCCAATAAACCTACCCCCTTCTGGCTCCAGGCTTGTAAGCTATTTCCAGTGTTAACCCTTTCCTCCAATCCTTTACCCGCCCATTCTAAACCAGGCCATGGCACCTCCAGTAAGCACATTGGGGAGGGAAGAGTGGGCATCTGTTGTTTCGTCAGCACAAAAGCACCACCCCCTCCCCAGGCTCAGGCTGCAGGTGCAATGCATGAGACTGATCCCACCCCTGGACAGCACATGACTCAAGCCTGGACAATCAGAACATTCCATTCCCTGGTCACAGTGATTGGTTCTGGGATGGGCATGTGACCGTAAGTCCGGCCAATGAGATTCAATCCTGGGACTTTTGCAGGAACAACTGGGTAAGAAGGTGCTTTCTTCTCATTTGAGCTGTTAGGATGGGAGACCGTGGACCTGGGGCTGCCGGTGTCCAGCTCTGCTATTACTTGGGAAGAGAAGACTCAGGAACAAAGCCAACACAAAGGAAAATAGAGCCGAAGTGTAGACAGATTTGTGACATAATCTGAAACCTGATGCAGCTGTGCCTGAAGCAACATCCACCTCTGTTGCTTCTAGTTACAAGAGGCAATAAATCCCCTTCTCTGCCCAAACCTTAGATTTCGGTCATTTGCAGTTAAAAAGCACTGTTTAAAGCCTGGGATCTAACACATATCTTTCCACTTCACTAATTAAGGTCTTCTTCCTTCCTAGGGAAATGTCTGGGGCAAGAGGGGCATCAGGTTGGAAGAAACGGTGAAACTTTCTGCTGGCTGGTCCCAGTCCCCTCACCCCTGGAAGCACCTTTCAGAATTCAAATGCAATCAGAGGAAGTGATGTTGGCTTTCCACTATCCTAGAGTGCACTGGTGTCCTGAGAAATTTCCAACATCCCTCAGGGAATTGGTGCAGGGCCCCACAGGGATGCTTGGGGTCACCCACCCTACCTCACCTGCTGCTCCTGTTCCTCCATATTGTCATCAGTCAATCAACAGAAAAGGTGTAGTGGAGGGATGGGCTCAGGATCAGGAAGCCTTGGGCAAGTCACATGCCCTTCTGAGCCTCGTTTCCCTGTCAGTGGGATGAAGGGGTTGGACAAGGTGAACTCAAATTGAGCTGTAACATCTTGAGGATCAGGAAGCCTTGGGCAAGTCACATGCCCTTCTGAGCCTCATTTCCCTGTCAGTGGGATGAAGGGGTTGGACAAGGTGAACTCAAATTGAGCTGTAACATCTTTTATGAGTCTTTATTCTGTTTTAGACACTTAGTGGAATAAAAATAAAGGGCTCCATCCTTAATTTTATAATCTCTTTGGGACAACATACATATATAAATAAACACAGACAAAAAAAAAATCAATAACATTGTTCTCAAGGCAACGTCTGAAATAGAGAATTGGCCACGGTGGTCTGAAAGCTTGTTCCTGGCCCTAAGAATCTGTGAGAAGAGACTGTGGCCCAGGGAGACAGAGATTCAGTAGCCAGTGCCCAGGGCTCAGGCCTAAACAGTTTTCTGCAGGAGATTCTGGGATTGAAGGAGTTTCCCAAAGGAGGTGCCCCTGCCTTTCCAGGCTGGCTTTGCAAAGTGTGGAACCAAGACCCAGGTGAGTTGGCCTGAGTTAGAAAACTCAGGAGGAGGAGGGGAGGGGAGAGGGCAGGGAGAACACAGGCACTTGCAGGGAGCTCCCTTCTGCTCTCTGTTCACTATTTCCTCTATTTGCAAGAGTCTGCAAATTTCAGAGTGGTTTCTGGCAAGAGAGAAAAATGTCTCTCCAGAGTCAGAGGATGTCTTTCAGCTGGAGTGGGGAGTGGGGTGGTCCAGGAAAGGGCTGGCATTGGGAGAGACAGGCCATGACAGGTCTTGAGATTAAAGGTGTGGGGCGAATGAGGAGCTAGGTCTAGCCAGGCAGGCAGTGTGGTCTGGAGGCTACGGCAAGGTCCAGGACAAGGGACAAGTAAGAGGTCAGATATAAAGTCCCCTGCAATGAGACAGGAGTTCTACCCTGGCCCTGGGCCATGGCTGGTGAACTCAGGGCTTCTCTCTGTAGGCAGGGCCGGGTGGTGTGGGGGCAGGTGCAGGGGCTTCAGGTCTGCTGGCTATTCTACCAGATGTGCTCTCTTGGGCCACCATATAAGGACATGCAGGATGTTTACTGCAAAAGGTGTGCCCAGTGCAGGCAGCAGCCGTGGTTCACCTGTAAAGTGAGAGGCTTGGCCTGGTGACCTCTGAGCTCCCTTGTGGTGCTGACAGTCATGTCCAACAGTCTAAGGCAGCTGTGCTTTGAACACACTGTTAGGTCTCAGACCTCTTTAAGAAGCTGATGAAAGCTGTGGACTGTCTCTACCAAAATGCACCCTCCCCCCGCCCCCATGTATACACACATACATATAATTTTGTACATAATTTCAAGTTCATGGTCCTGCTGTGGCCCAGGGCACAGACTCCAGGTTAAGAATTTCTGTTTGAAGGTCTAGGTCTCTTGGACTCAGAGAAAAGCCCAGACGGAGATCCTGTTCTATCCCCATCCTCTGGATAGATGCCAGTGTTAGCTGCTTCTTGTTCTGAATTCCAGGTTGCAGTAAACTGCCCGTCAGCCCAGGGCCTGGGGCTGGCGCCTGCCCAGAAGAAAATGGGCTACATCCACAAGAGCCACTAAATGTGGCCCTGCAGGGTGACCCAGTTTGTAGGGGACCCAGCTGGGGCTGGAGACTAATCATGAGCCTCGGCCACGTGCAGACCCCGTTAAAAGGCAGATGAATGGGTGGTCAGGTGTGAGGAAGCCAGCCAAGGCGCCGTGCTGGGGAACACAAGGCACTTGTGTGCGTCTGTAAGGCACTTTATGAATCCCTCCTAGCTGGCCTTTCTGAATGGAGACGCTTCTCAAAGACTTGCCACCCAGTCGCAAAAAGGCTCTTCTGTCTTTGCTAGCTGCTGACTTCACACAAATCCAAGTGAGGTCGGGCTGCCCGAGTGTGTGTAGAAGAAAAGCGGCTGAATCAATGGGCTGGATTACAGACCCTGCCACCGTGGGCAGATAATTGCAGTGACACACCAGTTGCTCAGACCAAATGTCCTTACCCTGCACTGTCAGAGTGCCAATCACAGGGGATTAAAACCAGCTGGGGGCACAGCCCGAGGAGAAAGCCTGAAAGGCCAGAGGCTGGGCTAGCAGCCAAGCATGGGGCTGAAGGGGGGGTGTGGTGGAGTGGGCGGGTGGGGGTCCAGTCTGGAGGTCTGGGGGAGGCATATAGGTGGCCCTTGGGGGGTTGAGGATGGAGGAGGCTGGGGCTGGGACCAAGGCAGGACAAAGGGGATGGAGGTCAACAGCTAAAACAAGGTGGGGGGTGGGGTGGACAGCAGGGGAGAACTACAGGCCCCAGGTGAAGCTGGATTGTTCCTGGAGAGCTGAGAGTGGAGTTGGGAGCCGGACTCTGAATCTGGCTGACCCAGTGGTTTCTTTTCTCCTAGTGCTCAAGGCAAATGATGGAAGAATTTTAAAAGCCACACAGGCACCCAAAGCCCCAGGTCTCCATTTAGAGTTCAGGTGCTTTGCAGGGCATGCTGCCCAGATCAAATCCCCCCATGAGGGCAGCCTGTCCTGCAGTCAGCCCTGGGGCTCCCAGGCCTGCCTGTACATGCACACTCTCATCTGACCCCCACAGCAAGCCTTGGTGGGGAGTGTTATTGCTGGGAACTCAAAGGGGAGGACACCTAGGCTTGGAAAGAAATGAGTTTTCCCAAGCCACACACTAGCCAGGGGTACCTCCACAAGATAGTTTGTGAAACAGGTGTGGTAATAGCTGTCTCATAGACATAATAATGGTTGCTGGCATTTGCTATGTGTTGGGCATGGTGTTAGGCTCTCAACGTGCATTATGTTGTGAGTTGTTTCAAGAATGCTGTAGGCCCCATTCTGCAGATTTGGAAACTGTGGCTCAGAGAGGTGAAGTAACTTGTCCAAGGTCACTGTAGAGTGGCCAAGCCAGGATTGGAATCCTGGTTGGTCTGGCTCTGGAGCTTGTGAGAATAAAAGGGGAAAGGGCTTTGTAAAGTGCTTTGTGGGTGTTGGTTATCAGTGTTGGGGCTGGGCACTGTGGGGCAGAGAGAAGCAGCAGCCAGCATTTCAGCCCGTCCCAGCTTAGCAAGGCCAGAGGTGACCTGAGTCTTGCTGGCAGCAGACTGAGGGCCTGTCTGCGTGGAGTGGGGGCTGTGGCGTGTGTTTGTCGGGGGATTGTTGCAGTCCCCCTGACATTCCGTCTCCCACCACCTCTGCTAATGGCCTTCAGGGGAAATCATCTGCAAGAAATCAAAGTCTGGCCCGGAATGAGCCCCCTCACTGGATAATGAAGATGAATCCCAGCCAGGTCTGCCCAGAAAGAACGCCAACTAAATGAAGATGGCAGGTCAGTGACTGCGGAGTTTGCATCAGGGCCAAATTGAACTCTCTCTTCCAGCAAGTAGATGCAGAACCTGAGCTGGTGCCCAAGACAGGGGGAGCACACATGCCATGTGCCTGCGTGCACACACACACTCTCTCTCTCTCTCTCTCTCTCTGTCTCTCCTCTCCCCCCACCCCCCACCCCCCATCCCTGGCATCTGGCAGCCACCTCAGGGAGGGGCTGCTACCTTGCTGACTCCTGGGGGGGACCTCCTCCTGGCCCACTCTAGCCTGGCTTACTGAAACTCATGCTGGGCCCCTCAGCCAACCTTAGAAGTGGGGGGCGGGGTGGGGGATGGAGTGGAGAAAGCTCGCATGGGAGGGGCCTGACACAGGGTCCACTGGGTCTCCTGTCCTTACTCTGAAGACAAGGACAGCACAGTGGACTCGGACTTGGGCTCAAGTCCTAGCTCTTTCGAGGCTAAGTGACCTCAAGCTAAAATCTGAAACTCTCCAAGCCTCAATTTCTTAATCTATAAAGTGGGAATGATACTGAAACCTGCTCCCCAGATCTGTGCCTGGCAGTGCAGAGTGAACTGTCACTGACGCACTGGAGCCTGATGGCCTATATTAGGATCCCAGCTTTATTGCTCTAGCTATATGGGTTTAGGCAAGGTGCTTACCAACTGGACCTCACTATCTGTGTCTGTAAAACAGGTATGCTCTTACTGCCCCAAGAGCTTTATAGGATCAGTGGGAGAATAAAATGGCATCATGTACATGAAATGTAAATTGATATTAATATCCTTTTCTTCTACCTACCATGGAAGGACACCTATCCCACCCTCAGTGAGGTCTTGATGCCTCTCATCTGGCCAGTTATCTTAGGCAACCCTCAGGCACCAGCACTCCGACAGCAGTGAAACCCAGTGTGCACTGGACATGCTAGTTGGAGACCCTCCTGGGCCTCCCCACCCAGCTCCAGAGCTCTGGCCAGGCCAGCAAGCTTACTCACTCCGACAGCAGTGAAACCCAGTGTGCACTGGACATGCTAGCTGGAGACCCTCCTGGGCCTCCCCACCCAGCTCCAGAGCTCTGGCCAGGCCAGCAAGCTTACTCAGAAACAGGCACGCTTCCAGATTTATAAACACACAAAGACTCAGAAGACCTGGGTTCAAATCCTGACTTTGCCCCTTCCAGCCACAGGCAGAGTTCACACTTGGGCTCCCAGCAGCCTTCAGAAACCACCAGCTTCCAAGTCACCCTCTTCTGAGGCAGTGCTGGGCCACCGTGCCTGCACACCAGTGTCCTGTCCCCTTTAAGCCACCCCCACTGGCAAACAGAGTCCCATGCAGGAAGGCAGGGCAGGTGGGCCCTATGACAAGGTGAGGCCGCCTGGAACTCTTTCTGCTCCATCATTGTGAACCATAGCCATTTGCTGAGACAGCAGCTGCCACTCACTCTTCTCATCCATGGTGGCTGAGCTCCAGCTCCACCCTCTGCCCCACAGGGTCACCCTCCTGTTCCATCACATCCTCTGTCTGGGCCCACCCTGGCCATGCCTCAGAACCACCTGGGGAGTTTGAAGGGTCAGATCCTGGGCCCCTCCTCTGATGATTCAGACTGAGCAGGTCTTGGGTGGGGGTGGCAAGAGTGTATCTTTTTTTAAGGCTTCTGATGATGCTGATGGTGGTTAGGGTTGAAAACCACTGTGCTTCATGCCCACCCCCTCACCCCCTGGCCCAGATGGCCATTACAGAGCACTGGGCTTAGACTCAGAAACCCCAGCCTCGGGTTCTGGCTCTGCACCTTAAGCTGTGAGCACATGTGAGTCACTAACAGAGCTGGGCCTCCATTTCTTCATCGGCAAAATTGAGGCAGTGAAGACAACGGTCTTGGAGGAATATTCAGGGTCAAAAAAGATCAAGTGTGGGAAACGCTCTGAAATGATGGATGTACCACACATACATGAGGTGCTCTGACAACTGTGGTGTCAGGGCACCCGCCAGCATCCTCCCAGAGGCCCTGCCTCAGCACGGCCCACACCTGACAGTGCCGGCTCCCCCTGCTGGCTGGGCCTCGCCTTTGCAACTGGATCTCTCCTCACCCTCCACCCCAGTTCCCAGTGCACGTGCTATGCATTCCCACCTCCATGCTAAAGTTGTAACCTCCGCGTGAGTTGCCCTTCCTCCCTTCTCAGGGGCAAAGCTCACCCATCCTTCCAGAGCCACCTCAATGGCACCTTCTCCAGGAAGATGTCGCTTACTGTACCCAGTCTCCTCTTCCTGGCAGCCATTTGTGTCCTCACCTGTATTGTGAGTTCTTTGGTGACAGGGACCTTATCTTATCGTCTTTGCAGCCCTTGCAGCCCCTAGCACAGACCCTGGCGCATAGTAAGTATCCAGTAAAGGTCTTTTGTAACACAGAAAACATTCACCCTTGCTAGAAAGCCAATAAATGCAAATTAATGCAACCTGGAGATCCTATTTTACACTTCCTAAATTAGCAATTTAGGGGGAAAGAAAGGATAACATGCACCCCTGACAATGTTATGTTGAAACTGGTACACACACTACTGATAATGTTGAAAACTAAATGATCATTTTAGAAAGCAATACAGCAATATATACCAAAGGTTATAAAAATGCTCATTCACTTCGACCCAGTAATCTCACTCGTTATATTGTATCCAAAAGAAATCGTTCAAAAGAATAACAAGTGTTAAATATGCATGAAGATATTCATTGCAACATTATAATAGTCCCAAACGTAAAACAACCTAAATGTTCAACAATAGGGGAATTGTTAAGTAAACTATGGTATATAAACTCAACAAACTATTATGTAGCCATTTAAAATATGTATAAAAACTATGTTACATGGAAAAACTGCTTATGATAAGGCACAAAATAAAAAACTCAGAACATAAAATATATGCATTATAACTATGTAATAAAAATGCAGGCATGCTGACAAGGATCAGAAGGGACTGTGCAAAAACGAAATGATTGTGTTCAGGTGGTACGACTAGGGGTGGTTTATTTTTATTTTTAAACATTTCCTGTAATATTGTTGTAATGCCATTTTCACGATGCAAAAGTTAGGTACCCAAATAATAAATGCTTGTCAAGTGAATATAAGGAGAAAGAGAAGAGGGGAGAAGGGTGATGTTTGGGGGGCTCTGGATCCAGCCCCATCTCTATTCCACAGTATCTTGGGTGAGATTCCCTGTAGTATGAATAAACAGTGGTATTCTGGAAAAGTGTGGCCACATAAAGACAGTTGTCCTGCTTTTTTGCATGTTCCCAAATGATTCTAGGTACTTTTTGGGGAGGTTAGATTTTCTTAGAGTCACCCAGAAGCCTATGCTGCCCGACAGTGTACCTATGGGGGCTGGGTCTGGGAGGGGTTCACAGGGTGTTCCAGTTCAAGGGGCTGATGGCATCTGAGATCTTTCCTGCCTGACCCTTGCCTACAGGAGACAGCTGAGCCTGGATGAGGAATGAGAAGCCTTTCTCTCCGCACTCACCCATCTTGACCTCCAAGCTGTAAGAAACTGTACAGCCAGTTGCCTGAGACAGTCCCACTTTTCACCTGCTGTCCTGGCATAACTATTAATAGCCCCTTTTAGTTTCAGAAGTGTCCCAGTTGGGACATGGTCACAATACCCAAACCTCTTTAGAGCAGGAAGAGAGGAGAGAAAAGCTGCTTCTGTGACTGATGAATGGTGGTGGTGGGGTCTTTCTCCTGCGAGAGCCAGACTCAGAGGTGGAAAGAAATATTCTGGGTGCGACCGGGGTCACCTGCCCCCATACATAGCTCCCATGAGTTGTCTCTGTTCTGGTGGCTATGTGGGGACACCCATGCCTTCCTCCTCCCCTTCTAAGCCTTCCCCTTCCTGCATCTCTCCACCGACATGAACGCCCCTCCTGGGACTTCTGGCTTCCAGTGACTATGTATCTCACCACCTGCATTCTTCCAGGCCAAGCTGTCCCTTTCCCTACTCTGGACCTCTCCTTCCTGGTAACAAAAATTTTCAGTTTTAATCAAGTATTCTTCCCTGTCTCCCCAGCCCTGGCTTATCCTCTGCTGAGCCAGTTGAATTCCTTTCTCTATTCCTGGGGACATTTTTCAGCTGTCCTTTCTCCCACCAATGTTATCTCAGTGCTAAGCAGGATCATAATTCTGCCCAGTGTCATGGGAATTCTCGGCAATCTATTGCTTCTGACAGTGACAAAGTCCTTCAGGCTCAGACACCTGAGCACATACAGAAAGATTCAGGCACTACTTCTCATGGACACATGCCACACTGCAATACGTGTTCTATGTACATGCCATATGCAAAATAGCAGGCACTCGCCCTCACGGCCAGTGGACACCACGTTCCCACATCACATACACTGCACATATATCAAAAACTTCACACGTAATGCCCACTTCTCACAGACTCATGCTGTGCAAACAACACACGTGACATATATCTCATGTGTGTTTTGTACTTGCTTCAACCACACATCCATTATACACCTGACGACCACACACACCCACATCCCCTTGCATGCAGCCTTTGGGGCTCCTGCAGTGTCAAGATCCTGCTCAGTTGGAAAAGTGCTCGATTCTTACCACAGAGGCCACGTCCCCCACCAAGCCGCACAAGGACTTCAGCAAGGAACATTCGTTACTGCTAATGAGTATTACATGCCTAGTTAACTCCCAGGCTTCGTCTGAGGGTCTGACCCGGGGCCTGATTTCCACTCAGGGAGAAGTAAATGGGAAGCCGAAGGGCTCATGTGCTGGGTTAGGAGGATGTCAGGCTGAATTGTACTTGCCCATCCTGTCCCCATACCCAAACCGCTGGGGTTGTCAGCCTGATAAGAGAAAAGCAAATACCTTGTCCAAGAGGCGAGAAGCTGGGTTTTCTTTCTGACTGACTTCCTGAAGTGCCAGGACCAAATTCTCAAAGGATGTTTTAGAACCATCTTTTGATGGGTTCTGTGTTTTATCCAAGTAAAGGTCCCTTCGCTTGGGCATGGAGAACAGCCCATTCTCAGTACCCACAAATAACATCTGATATTCTCCAGGGCAAGTGTCCCTGGATGTGTCGGGGTGATTTTCCCACTCGTGCAGTCAGGACCTTCTATGCCCAGGCTGTTTTCTCTCCATGAGATACAGCACAGAATACACAAGACTGTTAGCTTGGGAGGGGAGGGCTTGGGTGCAGCATTAGCAAACTTGAGGCCTTCCTGGCAAAAGTCACTTTCTGATCACCACACTTTCCCCCACTGAGCCCAGGGTGGTTTCCACCTCAACCCCGCATGCCACCGTCACCAGATCAGAGGGATCTGCAGGATGAGAACAATCTGCCATTCCAAGAGAAGTGCTGCCACTGCAGTCCGGAATTCACATGGAGTGGGGGTAGGGTGAGGTGAGTGAAGACCATGCACAAGGAAATCACAGTGGAAAGCCAGTGAGGTAGAGTGATGAAGCCAACCTCAAAGCCACAGCCTGCCACCGGTTAAGCATGTGACCTTGGGCTGCTGCTTATCTTCTCTGAGCCTCAGTTTCCAAATATGTAAAATGGGATAATAACAGTACATAGCTCATGGGGCTGTCGTGTAGTTTAAATGAGCTGATGCACATAGAGAACGCAGCAAAGTGCCTGGCACAGGGTGAGAACTTCATAAGTAGAGGCATGGTAGTCGTTTTATTAGTAGTATATTACTGTCATTTTTTTCTATTACTCCTACTACTACGACTGTTACTACTACTGCCACACTAATACTCCTGTTGTGTTTAAACTCCTTGCGTGGCATTGAATACCCTGCCCAATGTGGCCTCACCCTGCATATTCAGCCTTTGGTTCCCAACACAAGTGTCTCATGGGACCCAGCCTGGTGTCGCCTGCTCATTCCCACCTCTGTGCCTTTGCTCATGAGGTCCCCTGGCCTGGGAGGCGCTTCTTCCTCCTGTGTCTAGCCAAATCTTATTCCTCCCACACAGCCAAAGCTCTTATACAACTTCCACCATGAACCACCCCCCTCCAATGGCTCCTACCGAGGTCCCTCAGTATACATTTCTACGGTGTTTACTAGGATGATGAAATGTTTGAAATATACAAAAAGTAATGAAACAACACCCATCTACCCACAATTTAACTTAAAAAAGAAAAGACAAATCATGGATACAACTGAAGTCTTCCATGTTTGCTCCCTGATTGTGTTTCCATTTTCCTTCCCAGAGGTAACCAGCAGGCTGAATGTGGTGTTTATTGTTGCCATGGGTGTCTTTCTGTTTCTACCACAGATATATGCACTATTGGTGCATATTGTAGTTTTGCATGTTTTAAGCTTGACATATATGCATGGAATCTGTGCCAGATGCTTTCTGTACTCTGCGCCACATCCTTCGGCCCGCCTGCTTTCAGTCCTGTGGGGACTGCACAGGGCACCCCAACAGCAGCCCATCTCAGCCCCGTGGTGTCTCTGCTTCCCTTCCTCAGGCTTTCTCTCTGTCCCAGGAAGCTGCTCAGCCTCTACAGGCATAGCCAGGAAGGGCCAGGAGTTAGCATCCCTGGAGGTAAACCTCAACCAAAGCGGGACAGGAGTCAGTGGATACGGGCCCCAGTTCCCTGCTTAGAGGCCATTTCTCATGTGCATGCTATGTGGCTCCTCAGAGGGACCCAGCGGGCCTGAGCCCCAGCTGCCCACAGCCGTGGCCTTCTCAGTAACGCGTCCTTGCTGGCCTCCTGCTTCCCTGTCCTCTCTTCCTGCTCCCTCATCCTCCTTCCTGGGAAAACTCCCACAGGAACTCACTGCACTCAGCCTCTGCTTCTGGGGATCCCAAGCTAAGGCAGTATCCTTTGCTCTCCACCTTGCTTTGAGAAAATCCCATGTTGTCCCACAGAGCTCCATGTCTTTCATTTTCAACGCCATGCAGCAGTCCACAGATGGAATAGGTCTGAACAAATATCCCCGTCCGGGCCGATGGATATTTGTGTTGCTTTTGGGGTTTGGCTATTCCACGTGCTGCGCAGTACGCATTCCCTACAGCCTAGTGCTTTCTACTGGCCCTCAGACACCAGGGTGTGCACCGCCTCGCGTTGCCATCTCATCTCTGGAGTCCACGTCTTCCTAACTAAAGGCAAGCCCTGGAAGGCAGAAGAAGGAAGGGGTGGGAAGCAAATGAATTCACCAAATAAATTCAGGGGAGAGCTGCCAGACTTCAACGCAAGCAGAGCCCAGCTTAGTGCCCAGCTTGGTGTCACCGTCTACTCTCAAATGATCACTCATTCATTCAAGTAGTGAGTACAAATGGGATAACAGGCCACCAAGTTGATGGTGGCCTTCTTCACCTTCCTCTCTCTAATTTCCCCGACGTTTTGTCCTTCTTTCATCTTTACCCTGTTTCTTACTTGCTTGCTTCCCTGGGGGGCCTCCCAGGCCCTAGGAGCTCCTGCAGGAGGGATGTACACAGACAACGGTGCCTGGGTGCCCTCCCTGGCAGTCTGCTATTATTGCCAGCAATACCTGAGCTAGTTCTTAGAACACGCTGGTAATGACATTTCATGGCCTGTTAACCTGCGTGCAGATGGCCTGCAAGCAGCAGCTCCAAGTTCTTGCAGCTCCAAGTTCCTGGGCAAGTAAGGCCCAGGTAATACAGGGAGGGTGACAGGGAGGGTGATGGGGAGACAGTCCCAGCAGCCTCCAGCCTCCAATCAAATCCCACCTGCTCTGTGAAGTCTTTCTTGATCAACCACCTCTCCCCCCACCCCCACCCCCCACAACCCTGGCACAAATCCTGTAGCATTCAGCATTTCTATCTCATACTTGCTATAAGTCAATGAGTCAATAAGCATTTATTGAGCACCTACTATAGTTGGGGGATAAATTAACACACTATCTGCCAGAATGAGCCTGTTGGCTTTCATATCTGAGCTCTGCTGCTTTCTTAGTGGATGGCTTCAAGCAGGTAACTTAACCTCTTTATGCCTCAGTTTCCTCAGCTGTAGAACAGAGAAGGAAACAGTCCCTGCCTCATAAAGTTGTGAGGACAGAAACAGTAATCACATGTAAGTTCGTAGAACAGTACCTGGCATGTAGTAAGTGCTCCTTGAGGGTTAGCTACCATAGCCTGCAAATTCTCCCCCCCAGTCATGGGGGTGGGATGAGTGTGAGGGGATGGGGAAGCAGACAACCTCTCCCATCATCTTGGGAGCCCTGTGAAGGCAGGGCCTTAATTCCCCCATTAGACTACCTTTTCTCTGAGGTGTAGGAGAAACCATCTACGTTATCAGATTGAGGGTCTCCAGAGTAGGAACAATGTCCTCCCCAGCCTGGCTGCTCCCCCAGTGTCTAGCCCAGGGCTGTCCCCCTGGAGCCAGTTCTTTCCTGGAAGCACAGGCACTGGGGACAAGGACAGGAGGCACCTTCAGCCCCAACATCCCCATGGCCGCACCATACCTGGAAGTTTGAGTAATTACCAGGAAATGTAAAAACAACTGCTCGCAACATTCAAAAAATTATTTTTATTAGCAGCTAATGGTAGCACTTACCAAAGCAGTTTAATATGTAATAAAACTTTTTTATTGTTTCAGTCTTGGCTTGGAGAGGCAGAAAAGGAGACAAGCCCAGAACCAGGGAGAGTAAAGTGAGGTATAATTAACAAGATTAATAATGGAAACTTCCTAAGAGGGTCAGGGATGATAAATTGAGGCACACATCTGGCTTCTCTTCAAAGATGGGGTGATGGGGAGAGGTGGAATTGCTGAACCCGGGTTTGGGGAGATGTTTACACTCTGATATGGAGGGAGGCTCAGGGCTCGGGAGAGTCGAATTCTTCTGGTTTTGCTATTTGATCATGTGTTTGTCACTTCCCTGCCTCTGAGCCTCAGTTTTCATGGGGGAATGTTTAAGGGAATGATCCCCAAAGTCCCCTCTGTGGCTAAGGCTTTGTGTTTTTGTATTGTTAAAATCCATTTTTCTCTCTTTCCTCTTCTTTTGCACTGGGGATAAGAAGATTATAGTTTTGTCTAGCACATTGGTTTAACCAGGCTGTTTCAAGCACATCCCATAAAAACATGGAAGGTGTGCCACGAGGACATTATTGGCTCCATTTTACAGATGAGAAAACTGAAGCCCAGACGAGCTAGGTCACCACTGCTTCAGTTACAACTCCTAGCAGCCCAAGGTCACACCTATTATGGAACAGGGGCCAGGCTGAACCCGGGTTCTGCCTCCAAGTCCTGTGTTCTTCCCACCAGATGATGCTGTGTCTCAGAGCAGATGATGGGGGCTCGAGCCAAGTTCACCAATCCAGTCACCTGGGTCTCGCTGGCACCTGTGCTGAGCAGCACCTGGATCCAGAGCAGGAGGGAAAGAGCAAAGCGGGCTTACCAAGGAAGGCTTGGTTGAACCCTTCAGCATCCGGGGGCTTACTCGCCCATTCACGGCACCTACTCCTGCCGGTGCTTTCTAGGGAATGGTTCTCAAACTGGGGTCACAAGACCAGCTCACCAGCGTGAGTATCTCCTGAGAGCTTGTTGGGAATGCAAAGTCTTGGGCTCCACCTCAGACCCATTGAATCAGAAACGATGAATGGGTCCATTTCATACAGGTAATGAGGTAACTACCTATGTAGTGTAATTTTAGGGATGCCAGGATTTATAAGTCCACAGAAAAACATCTCCCTTAGCAGATATGAGGCAGGAGAGATGGTCTCACTCCACAGCGAGGAGGCCAGCGAGGACAAATGCCCCCAGGACCACAGGGACCCAAGCCCTCTGAGAAGGGGTGGGAGAGGCTTTGCTGAGAGCAGGTGTTGATAGCCAAGGAGGAGGGAGTCCATTGTCTCTTGCACTCAGCCCAACTCCAGCCTGTGAGCCAGTATTCTCCTGGCCAAGGGAAGGGGGCAGAGAATGGATGTGGGTTGTGGCTTTCTTATGTGCAGGGCAAGTTAGACATTTTGCTTCCACCATTTCATTTCGTTCTCACAAATGAAAGGTGGGCGGCATAATCCCTGTTTTACAGATGGGGAAACGGTCCAGGACGCTTGAGCAGACTGCACAAGTCGACTCAAGCTATGCCATGTGGCTGCCCAGGGTTCAAGTTTAAACCCATGTCTCGATGATTTCCAACCCCCCACCCCTGCTCTCTCCACCAGGCTACAGCATCTAATACACCAGGACTGTTCCTAAGCTTGGTTCCTCTAGAGGGGGTAGATCTGAGCCATCTGGCTGGGGGTTCTGAGGAGGTCAGGTGGAGATGCGGCTACAGTCAGCTTCCTCTAATCTCTGTCTTGCAGCAAATCCTCCCAGTGTCAAAGTGTCGGAGCTACTGGTTTTTCAGTGTTCACTGAGGTTTAACAGATGATAATTCCAAACGCGGTATCAGAGGGGCTTACGGTCCAGCTAGGGAGACAAATGCATCCCAATTGCAACAGCTACTAATGGTTAAATACCAAAGTGAGTGGTTTAGCAATTCAAGAGAGGAAAGAGCTCAGTGTGACCAGGAGCAGCTCGGGAGGGCTTCCTGGGTGAAGTGGCAGATTACAGGTGGGTCTTTGGTGCTCAGATTCAGCAACAGTGGCGGTGGTGGCTGGAGAAAGTGAGGCACTTCAGACTGGCTCTTCATCAGGGCTTTAAGATAATTCCAGATGTTTCAGTGATGCATCCCTGGCCTCTTTCTCATACAATAATTATCTTTTAATGACACACATTAATGCAAATTGGGTACACTGGGAAATATATTTCACAGTGAATGTGCACTTAGTCCTCCAGGTAGGGCCCCATCTGAGCCCTACAAGATGAGGCAGGCATTCTTCATTGGGGGTGGGGGCAAAGGTCTAGGCCAAGGGCTAGTTATATGGGCACAGAGGTGGCAGCTTCAAATGGGGAGTCCAAAACCAGTGGATGAGGAGGGGAAGTTGAGGGCATAACAGAGCATCTTGTTCATCTCTCTTGGAGCACTCACATCTCTGCTGTAATTACTCTCTCTCATGCCTCAAATCTCTACTAGACTGAAGCGCTGGGGAACAGGAATGCCATGTATGGTTGTGTAAGTTGTACACTGCTCAAGATGCCTGTCCAAAGGAAAAATGAAGCTGAAATCCAGTTTAACCTCAACTGCCCTCACTGGACACCCTAATATCGAGTTGTGTCCACTCAGAAGAAGCGCGATTTTT
Organism: Galeopterus variegatus; assembly: GCF_000696425.1. Taxonomy (NCBI): domain Eukaryota; kingdom Metazoa; phylum Chordata; class Mammalia; order Dermoptera; family Cynocephalidae; genus Galeopterus; species Galeopterus variegatus. The sequence continues at coordinate 328,711 of NW_007728096.1, read as the reverse complement.
TGCAATTTTCATAAAGGGGCCATTAAGTTGGCTGTGGCCCTGCCTGAGACCGTGCCTGTTTGTTCTGGGCTGTATCCCTGTCACTCAGTTCATGTTTGTTGCATCAATGAATGAATGTAAATGAGCAAGAATGCATGAATGACTGCACGGAAAGAAGTTAGCTCTTTGATATGGGCGGCTTGTTATTCTTATTTCACAAATAAGAAGCTGACTTTTGGAAAATTGGGGCAGGAACTGTGGCTTATACTTTTCTTGAGTACTTCCATACTTCGCCAGTTCTCCCTCTCTAAGCTAAACATAGCTTTAGCACGGAACAGGTCTTTGGTAAATTGGTCAACTAGGAAAGAGAGAAGCCCGCGTCTGTTAACCAACACCGTGAGCTGGGATGGTAAACAAGTGCGTGCTGTTGAGCAGAAGACACAGGCTTTGCCTCGGGCTCCCTGCAGAGCAAGATGAATAACTTCTCTGGACTTCGGTTTTCCTGTCTATAAAGTGGGGATACCCACAATCCCTATCTCGTAGGGTTTCTATGACAGCAAATAAAAATGATGGATGAGAAAAAGTTTCGTGGGCCGGCCCCGTGGCTCACTCGGGAGAGTGCGGCGCTGGGAGTGCCGAGGCTGCGGGTTCGGATCCTATATAGGAATGGCTGGTGTGCTCACTGGCTGAGTGTGGTGTGGGCGACACAAAGCCAAGGGTTGCGATCCCCTTACTGGTCAAAAAAAAAAAAAGTTTCATGACTTCTGAAGTACTACATAACAACAGCTCTGGTGCATGGAGGGTTGCTTTATGCTACACACTGGACTGAGTGCTTCCAATGTATTATTCAAAGGTTGGCAAACTATGGCCCGTGGGCCAAATCTGGCCTGCCACTTGTTTCTATCAATAAAGCTTTATTGAATTATAGCCATGTCATACCAAGCAGCCTGTGTCTGCTTTTGCTCTACAATGGTAGAGTTAAGTAGTTGCGACAGAAACCTTCCATATGGCTCACAAAGCCTAAAATAGTTACTGTCTGGCCCTTTACAGAAAAAGTTTGCCAACCCGCTTTAACTCACTTAAGCCTTCCAACCACCCTATGAGTTAACTAGCAATATCATCATCCCCATTTTACAGATGCGAAACTGAAACACAGAGTAGTTAAGTTACGTGCCCAAGGTCACACAGCAGAGAAGTGGCAGAGCTGGGGTCCAGACGAGGGTGGGCAGGGGGCTGAGGCCATGCTCCTCACTTGGTCTGAGCCAAAAGGCCGAGAAGCAATGAGTCCCTGCTCTTAAAAACCCAATCGTCCTGCCTCTCTTGTCCCTAAGGCAGCTTTTCTGATGATAGGGATTAATTTACAAGGTCCTAGACCCCGAGGACAAGGAGGCCCCAAGGGCAACAGCTTAAAGCCAAATAGAAGGACGTCCTTGCCCATGCAGCAGGGAGGGAATGCACAGATTCCATCACTCGGGGGAAGTGGTCAGGACGGCAACAGGAAATGAGCCAAGAAAGGTTCAGATTAACTGGGGGACAGACTTTGTTCCACGGGAGCTCAGAGCAGGGGGAATATATCAGCTTCCTAGGGCTGTTGTAACAAAGTACCACACACTGGGTGGCTTCAAGCAATAGACATTTATTATCTCACAGTTCTGCAGGCTAGCAGTTCTGGAATCGAGGTGCTGGCCGGGCTGTGCTCCCTCTGACAGCTGTCCAGGGAGCACTTCCTTGCCTCTCCCCGGGTCTAGCACTTTGCTGGTGGTCTCTGGCAGTCCTTGGCTGGTGACTGCTTTTGTCATCACCTGGTGCTCTCCCTGTTCATGTCTGTCTTTACACGGCCATCTTCTCGTAAGGACACCGGTCATGTCGGATTGGGTGACCAGCCTGCCCTTATAGGATCTCATCTCAATTTAACTAATTACATCTGCAACAACCCTATTTCCAAATAGGGTCACATTCTGAGGTACTGGGGATTAGGACTTCAACATATCTTTTTTGAAGGGACACAATTCAGCCTGTAACAAGGAATGTCTCAAAACTCTGGGGGTGGTCTTGACCCTTTTCTGATTCAGGGAGCTGGCCAGAGAAAGAGAGATGGAACAGAGGGCTTCAGGCAACTAGGGTGGGTGTGGTCATGGCTATTTGCAATGCAAATATTTTCTTCTAGAGCTTTCCTTGTCTCCACAGATTGAGAGCTCTTTGAGGCTGGGTCCGGGTCTTAACTTCCTTTGACCCCAGCAGGTGCTAGCACACAGTAGGTGCTCAATAGTGACTGGCAACCCAGTGATCATGTCAAACTGCCTCTCAATGCCTCTGTCAGAAAAGTAGCTGGGCCACAGAGCCATAGGGCTACGGCCCCTTTTGGGCCAAAATCAAATGCAAATGAGAGGGCATTGGCAGGCCAGCTGGGATGCTGGGGGCATCCTGGGGGACTGAACTGGCCCCATCTGCTGTCCTGGCAGGGCTTCTGAGGGACATCTGGGCAGATGCCACACTAATGCCAGAGGATGTGCAGACCAGTGGCCCTTCGCCTGCGTGTTTGCACAGCTAATGTAATTATGCCCGCGGGATGTTGACATAAAAGAAGTCATATTTGAGAAGGTCTTATCAGCCATCCAAAGAATCGCAGATTACTGCAACAGAAAGGTCCTCACATACATGCAAACTAAGAAGGGTCCCATCCAGAAGAGCTGGCTGCAGGGCTGGCCCTGCTAAGAAACCAGACTCTGAGAGCTGATTTGGGAGCAGTAACATGCACCAGGAACCTACTAATGGCCCCGCACAGAATTCAGTCACTTATTCACTCCACAAACACATTCTGAACAGCTTCTGAGCACTAGGGATTAGAGGATGAAAGAGACCGCAATAATAGCTCCAGAGGGGGTAAGATACACATAAGTAATCATATGCCAAAATATTTACAGGTAAACTAACATGATGTCTGGTCAAGGGGAAAAGTAGGTGGCGACAGAGAAGAAACAAGATCATCCAGGAGATGATACCTGTTGAAGCCAGGAGATGATTACATGAGATTCATTATATTATTCTTCTACTTTTGTATATATATTTGAAATATTCCACAAAAAGGGTTTTAAGAAATAAAAACTGAAAAGAAAAGATGCCAGGGGCACTTGATGTAGCGGAGGGTCGGGTAGAAGAGTTTTAAGAATGATTCCCAGAGGAGGCAGTGATCTGCGTCTAATCTGAGAAAGCAGAGGAACCTTCTACCTCTGGGAAGTCATACAGAGCAACAGCCATCCCTGTCACAGCATGATGATGAGGAGGGAAGATGGTTTCCAGCATCACCCAGACTTGAGTTCAGACCCCACCCATAAATTTGGGAAGATAACAGGTACCTTCTAGAGTAGTTGTTGGTATTCAGGAAGGTAATGGATGGGAAGGGGCAACACAGTGGGCCCCGATCAATGACCATTTCATCCCTCCGTCCACCCATCAATTCATCGATCCATTGATGCATCCATCATCCATCCAGCATCACACTGTATTCTCTCTGTGCTCCAGTGCACACTGTGAACTCCCTCAAGGCAGAAAGGAACATCTTCATATCTTTGATGCCAAGCACAGGGACGGTGTTCCAGAAAGTGCCCCATGATTCTCTTCTTGAGAGTAAACTGGTAATGGGAAGTCCTCTTATGTCCACATTATGGAACCAATTTTCTTAGAAATTGAACTGGAGGATGAGGAGAATGGGGAGGAGGTGTCTTAACTGGGAGACTTGTGTCCACAGAATAGGGAGCTGGGAAAAAGTCTTAACAGCAGTGCCCTGCAGAAAGGACATCTGGATTATGAAGATCAAACTGCAGGATGAAAAAGCATACGAAGTCAGCATAGTCTGGGACATGCTGCTATAACAAACAACCCCCAAATTTAAGAGGCTCAACCCAACAAAAATTTATATTTTGCTCATACCAAGTCTATGGAGAGTCCAGGCAGTTTTCCAGGGCAATTGGCCTTCCAGCAGTGATTCAGCAACCCAGGCACTCCCATTTTGTGGCTCTGCCATCTCAACATGAGACTTCCAAGTCTGCCTGCCACAGAGAGAGGCCTTCCCACACCTTCCCCCTCTCCTGTGCCTGCCTAGAGTCCTGTGGCCAGAGACCCAGCAGGGCTTTTGTCTAAGGGTCCTAAGCCATGGGCATGGCAGGAGAAACTGGAGGGATGGGAGCCTGGTGTACCTGCCTGTCCACTTACGGCACTTTCCCAGGGGTCACCTTCCTGTTCCATGACCTAAACTTCCCCCAGGAGCAGCTGCCTCTGATTCAGGGCCGCTTGGCTCAGCATCTCAACTTGACCATCTGAGCAAACATTAACATCCACCCAATAGTCCATGTGCTCCCCTGCATTCCCCAGCTGCCTGTAGTCAGCGGGCACTTGAGACTGGTCCTGGCCAGCAGGATGTGAGTAGAGTGACATGTGTCACCACCAACTGAAGCAAAGAAGAGTGGATGTGATTCTGGCACATACTCTGGCTCCCTTGTTCTCTAGCAATAGCAGTGTTTCATGTGGGCACAGTGCTTCACAGTTTGCGAAGCACTTTCCCCACCATTATCTCACGCGAACCTTGCCACACCCTGTGCAATACGGATTATTGTATCCTCATTTGCAGATGTGGCAGCTGAGTCTCAGAGAGGTGAAGTGACCTGATCCAGGTCACATGGCAACTGAGTGGCAGGGAGCTCTCTCTACTCTTTCTTCCCTTATTTTGTTCCTTTTCTTCCCTCCAGCTTGCACCTCTCCCCCGCCCCTTAACACACACCGCCATCCCAAATATCCCAAATTACCTTTGGAAGTTCTTAATCTAACAGAGGAAGTCTCCCTGACCCCCAGCTCTCCTCGCCCCCTTCCAGAAGGGTGGGCATTCAGCCTGTGGTGCATGGATATCACAATAGCTTGGTGGCCAGGTTCTCTAGAGCTCAGCAAAAGCTGAAGGGACAGCGGACCTGGGAGGACAGCTGCACTTTTTTGGATGGGTTTTGCTAAGCATCCTGCAGATTACATGCAGCTGCCATGAGCAAAGGGCCTCAGCTCTTGGCTAAGGTTTCTCACACAGGCTTTAGTTTGAGTGCCGGGGTCATGGGGGCTTCCGTGTTTGCTTTGTTCTTAAGGGATTTGTTCATTTGCAGTGGACACTGTGCCTGCTTCTAAAGAGAGAGTGTGGTGCAGCAATGAAGAGCTATGCTAAGGGCAGCCCTTCCTCCTCCCACTCACTCGGTCCAGCTCTGCCAACTCACGTAGCAGGCCTTTGCTGGCCTCCATACTTTGGCCTAGGCTGTTCCCTTATCGTAATTATCTTCTGTGAGGAATGGGGACAATGATGGGGGAGGTCTCCTTCCCCAGGTTCCCTCTGCAGGTGACATATTGCTCTTTTGGGAAGTGATATCGTAAGCAAATGCCCTAAATCAATAAACGTGGATTTCAGTGGTCTCATGAAGTTCATTTGACTCTCAGCAGATTCCAAAAACCTGGGTCAAAGGGAGCCACATAGGGTGTTGTGCTGACCCTCTGCCCTTCAAAGGAGGATCTTGCAGGCAAAAACTCTATGCACAGATGAGGGACTTAGGTCATTTCCGGACACCTGCCATTTAGAACAGGCATTTAAAAAGCCGTTGGGCAGTTATTTATAACAGGATGTAGTGAAAAGAGCATTTTCTGTCCACAGTCTGAAATGGGTTTGGATCCCAACTCTGCAGTTTACTAGCTGTGTGACCTTGGGCCAGTTACTGAACGTCTCTGAATCTCTGTTTCTTCTACCACTTGCCAGCTGGGCAAGTTATTTATCTTCTCTGTGCCTTGGTTTCCTCATCCACAAGATGGAACTGACTCTACCCTCCTCATGAACTTGTTTGAAGGATCAAATGAAACATGAACACACACACAGCACTGGGACGTGATAAACACTGGCTCCCCTATCTGTCTTTATTATAAATTATTAATGGCCTGCTCCATCCCACAAAGGATAATATCTGGTATCTAAGATAGGTACCTTCTTCAGTTCCTTTCATGCCTTCTCCATTTTGGATCCCTTTCTCCTTGGCCCACAAGCTCCATCCAAACCACCAGTGACACTGTTTGAAAAGATGAGAACAAAAGGAGCTGACAGCAGGTGGGAAACCTGGTGAGCCTGGGAGAGTCTGAGAAGAGCAGCTCTTGCACGAGGCCAGCCAGGCTGTCTGCTCTGCAGGGGTGTCCTCCAGGACTGCAGGCTAAAGGATGGCTCCTTGGTCTAAGTGTCCACTAGTGGGGCAGCAGTGTGGTCTGAAGTAGAAGGCGTCACTTTGGGCCTGGGGTGGGAGTGTCTGAGGGGACATCACGTCATCTCCATGGGCCCTGGGAGGAGTGTTTGTTTTCTCATCTTCAGTCTCACAGGAGCAGGGATTAGAAAACCCAAGAAGGAGCTTCGTGGCTCTCTCTAAGCTTCCAGATTCTGCATAACGTCACCACGGGAGTGGGGGGAGGGGGACCTGGAAAGTGCCCTTCTCTGGGATATTCAAAGAAAAGGAGAAGCAGCCACCTGAGTAGATTTCAACAACAGAAAGATGGCTTCTCTTTGCAGCCCAGGGGCTCTGCAGGCTTGGCGGCCATGTGACAAGTCTGTTTGTGAACTTGAGGCACCTGCCTCCACAACCCGAGAACACCTGTGTCGCAGTTCACTCTGATGATCAATGGAAATGATGCACATGGTGACATTCTGTAGGCTGGTCCACAGGCACCCAGTGCCTGGCCTATGCTGGCTGATGGACTGAACCTCCTGCCCATGCTGCTGTCCTGGGGGGTGGCAAACAGGGAGGAGAAGGCCTGGCCATCCAAAGGGCCCAGATGGGCAGGTGAGTGAGTCTTCAGGAGGCTAACTTGCCCCATAGTGGCACTGCAAGTTCTAGGCAGCACCAGAATTAACAGATAAAATCCTAATTGCTATCCCTTATGGAAACGTCCAGGGCCTTATGCTGATCACTCTACAGGCATTACTCCCTTTAGACCTCGAAACCGCCTTGTGAGGAGCACGCCTTCACCATCCCCAGTTGGGGAAACTGAAGTTAAATGATCTGTGGTTAAATGATCCTCAGCCCAACTCTCTCTCCTCTGAGAAGAGACCACCAGGGTATTTTCCTGCAACAGGAGAGAAGGGCTGCAGAAGAGAGCTGGTGGGCCAGGGTGGGCATTGCTGGGGGAGGCAGCCATAGCACCCAAACAGCCTCCCTCACCCTGCATGGGCCTCAGCCCCACCAAGTCAGTGCACGAGCCCGGTCAGCCCTGCCTCTGCAACTGGTAAGCCTTGACTTCCAGATTGGCGTTACTTCCTAGACTGACTGCTGAACACGCCAGGATCCACTTAATTTGAGGAGGGGAGGAATTTATTCCCCATTATCTTCCTCAACACAGAAAGCCTATATTCTAGGTCCCAACTCTGGGTTTTAAATTGTGTTGTTCTTGGGGCCCCTGGGCCAGGGAAAGGGTCGCGGAAGGGGAGAGGTGACAAAAGAGAAGGGCCGGTGTGTTCATAGTTCTAATTCACTGATGGCAATTAGCTTCCTAAACGGCTAACCTTCCAACCTTCTCCTGCCTTCACTGGGGGAACTATTGACATTTAGAATCTATCTGCAAGCCAAGTGGCGCAGCGAGGGAGGCGATGTTTTTTTAATGGGGTCTTGCGCCTGGTGTGTTCTCCCTGCCCTGTGCCATTTGCATACTTTACAGGGTGTGGGTCGAGCTGCATTTTAACAGGTTTGTTGGCCTTCTGGAAAAGTGACTGTGGGAACTATTACAGGTGCAGACATTTTTGCAGCCTTACACCCTTTCTCTGCTCTGGTCCATGCCAGTGAGAGAAGGCAGAAAAAGTGGCCTCTGAGATGGGGCTGAAGCTTCACTCAGGATCTAAGATGCTGAAAGAGAAGGGTCCTTTTCTCTGCCTGCTTTCTGGCCAAGAACCCACCCTCCTCCAAGGCTGATCATGCCTTCCGATGGTTACTGTGTCCAGCCCAGCCCAGCCAGGGGCCTCTCTGATTCTTTTATCCCTGTGTCCATCCATTCATTCATTTGTTCATTCAAGCAACTAATATTTTTCAGGGGTTTATTATGTGCTGGGCACTAGTCTAGGTTCCGAGGATGCAGCAGAGAATAAGACAGATCAGCCTCCGCCCTCACAGAGCCTACATTCTGGTGGAGAAGACAGAGGATGAACAAAATAACTAAGTGGAATATGGAAATGCCAACTGTGCAGTGTGCTGGGGAGAATGTAAGAGAATATGGCAGGGCAGGGAGAGGGAGTGTTGGAGTAGAGACCTGCACTTTTAATACAGTAGTCAGGAGAAGCCTCAGCAAGGACACATTTGAGCAAAGACCTGCAGTGGTGGTGAGGGAGCCACATGGAGGCAGCGTGAACGGCCGGTGCAAAGGCCCTGAGGCTCTCAAGAGAGACCTGCCACGTGCAGGGGACAGGATGGAGGCTGGTGTGGCTAGAGATGAGCAAGAGAGGCTGAGAGAGGCAGGCAAGGGTCACCTGACTCAGGTCCTCAGACACCTCCAGCGAGGCTTCAGCTCTTTCTCTGAGTATGATGTGGGAGCCATGGGAGGCCTGGCATGAGTGGACCAGTGTTGTAAAAGGCCCACTCAGGGAGCAGATTTTAGGGTTAGAGAGAAAGGATGGAGAGCAGTTAGGAGGCTCTGGCCATAATCCAGGTGAGAGGTTATTATGGCTTCCCAGAGAAAGTGAGTCCACAAACTCTCCCCATCAGGGCTTACCCCACCAGCAGCAAGTACTTCAACCCATACCAGGACTCAGCTCAGTGCAGCCCTGGGATTTCCAGGCCACTTCAGAGGCTGGCACTGCCCTCTGGGGGCTTAAAGTTTATCTTGGGGGAGAAGACTTCTAAGTTAAAAGATAATTAGCCTAGCCCGGCAGCATTTGCCAAGAACTCTTCTCTTAGGAATCACTGAGGGCCTCCGGTTCAGAGGAGCAGGGCTCAGGCATCTTTCCCTGACAGATAGGAGCCCCAAAAGACAATAATTACAACAGATCCTATGCCTCATGGCACTTTAACACTTACAAAGTACTCTCACCTACGTTATCTCATGGGAGTCTCACAGCAACCCCCCAAGTTAGGTATTACTACTTTATTATTGCTCTTGTTCCCATTTTGCAGACAAAGAAACTGAGGCCTCAACTGGGGGAGCAGAGAGTGAGTAGAGGGAGTAAAGAGACCCCGGAGAGTCCTGGGTCTCACTGCCTTCCGTCCTCCATGCCAGATGAGCCCTTCAATCCAAAGAGGCTGGGACAGGAAGCAGGAAAAGGCATTTTCCTTCTGGCTAAGGACCCCAAGACTTTCAGGTGACTCCAAGACCTGCCCAGCTCTGACCTAGCAAGTCCAATGCCGCCTTTTCCCCTCAGAGGAATCTGTCTCAACTCCATCTGGGAAAAAAAGGCACAGAAAAAAGATGAGGGCTGGCTCATCCCAAGTCAGCCCTCCCTCGAGGGGCTGCTGTGCCCAGCCCACTGGACAGAGAGCTTGGCTCGGCTCCTCTGCTGCGCCAGGCCCCAGGTGGTACATGAAGGTGCTTATGGCAGCTGGCGTCTGCAGGAACTGCAGCCTCTGGGGCACGACTCTGTGGCTCTGGTTGGCCATGTGGCTTGTGCTGTCATGGCTGATCAGTGCCTGGAACTCAGAGGGGAGGGAGGAAGCTGTAAGGAAGGGATCTTTGGTCATTCTGGGCCACCTGTGACCCTCTCTGGCACCTGCCCACTCAGTCACCATGTTGCCTCCAGGGAGAGTGAATGCGATGCATTGTAGTGGAACTTCCTTCAAAACTTGAGCCCACATTTATAACAGATTTATAAGTACTGTGCGGACATGTTTGCTGTTTTTTTAAGCCCCTCATAAGTGATGCCATTATGGTGGCCATAACTCTTATTTACTCCATCAGCAGGCTGCTGGCAACAGCACAAAAATAGATTTGGAGAATTTATCTCATACACGCATCATGAGGAGGCAACAAAGGCGCACAGGTGAGATTTATGTGGGTGGGGGCGAGCATCCATCACCCCCACTTTCGCATTAACGCTGCTCCTCAAAGAGAGACATCACCCTTCTTAATCAGAGCAAAGTAATTGTTTAAACTTCCTCCCTGCATCAGGCTCGTCACTCCTCACTGCTCTCCAGGTGGGGCTGCGCCGGGGGCTTGCGGCCCAGTATTTGCTTTCGGAGAACAGCAGGATCGATGGTAAATTATGCCGGTGAGATGATGTCCAGCCTAGAGGTCCAGGTTACTTCCTCCCAAAGGAAGGTGTGGGGCCAAAGTCAGGGGCCTCCACAGAAGGGGTGCTTGGGTGTTTGGGAAGAGATCGGTTTGTTTGGTGCATTAAAAGAGCCCTCAACAGTGCACAAAGCCCATCTCTAAATATACTAGCCTCATTCCAGATCCACATCCTTGGCTCGGCTGTTACTCCTCCTTGAAATGGTTTCCTCCTTCTGTTCCAGGCCTACCCCTTCTTCAAAGCCCAGTTCATGTCATGCCTCCTTCTCGATGCTTTCCCTGACTGCTAGCAGAGAAGGGGAGGAGAAGCTACCCTTAGATGAGAGGAAATGGGTGAGGGACCAGCCCTGACTCTACCACCAACCAGGCCTCCCCTCACTGGGAGTGAGGCTGCACCAGGGGCTTCTAAGAGCCTCCCTGCTCTGAAGTTCACTGAGCATCCCAGCCCTCTCTGGCCCTCCCATCCTGGAACTGCTAAACCACATTAGAGGGCTCTCAGCTCTGGCTATATATTGAAATCCCCAGAGAGCTTTAAAAAAAATACCAAAGCTCAGCCCTACCCATGACCAAACAAATTAGAATCTCTGGAGATAGGGCCTGGGCATCAATATTTTTTAATGCCTAGGTAATTCTAATATGCAGCCAGAGTTGGGAGAACCAACTTAAGGTCTGGATGACCCAATTTATAATTACTAAAATAATGGTAAATGGATGAATGGACACATGGGTAGATGAATGGCAGGTGGGCAGGTGCATGGATGGATAGATGGATGAATGCGTGGGTGGATGGCTGGGTGGGCAGGTGAATGGTGCATGGGTGGGTGATAAGTGGGTACTTCTTCGTAATCGTTTGCTGCTTTCATTGGATTAACTTTGTCTTCTCATCAAGACTATGAGCATCCCTAGGGCAAGGATTTTTCACATCCTTTATGTTCTTCCACAATGCTTAGCACAGAGCCAGAAGCACGTGCTCAAAGGAGTACTAACTAACATCCTTGCATGTTAAAAATACTAGACTAGGAGAAGATGGGGGTTTAAATACTATATCTTCCTTTATTGTGACTTTAGTCAAGTCAATTAACCTGCCCTAGAATTCACATGGTGTTAGTAACAACAACTTGATAGGGTCCAGTGGCTCGGATAAATTTTAAAGTGCAGTATATATGGGGGAATGGTGTTATTATCAGTTATCATTATTTAGTTCCCCAACTCAACAGCGGTATTCCCAACCTCCCTTGCATTGCTGGTAGTCATTGGCCATCCTACCTTTGGTTACATTTTAATTGCCACCCTCAGGGCCCAAGCCCCCCACTGATGAAGACACAGCCCAGATATTTGGGGAGCCCTTGAAACCTAACACTGACCCCTCTCCATTCCCAGCTAGAAGGCCAGGACTCAGCTACCCCTCCCTTGGCACCTTTGATCCCAACCAGAGCCTTAGCCTTTCTCTTGCCAGTTCTCCCCCTCCTGGCCGGTGTCCCTGGCCCCCTCAGTTCCTCAGCTCCCAGCTCTGCTCAGTTTCTAGCAGCCTTCTCAGCAGGCAGTGCCACCTGGCCTGGGCCCTTTCTCCAACAGGCCTGCCTGATGGGCTAATGTGGCACTTCTCACCAATCCTTCCTCACCAGACTGTCGTCTGTCCTGCACTCCAGCTATTTGTGTGAAAACACAGAAGCCGATCAGGTTCCCTCTTGGTTTAAAATTTTCTGCAGGCTCCTTTGTGATGGCCTCTCACAGCCTGATCCTAACAGGCCTCTCAGGCTCCAGCTCCAGCCCCTGGCCTCCACCACATGGATCTTGCAACATTTCCTAGACAGGCTGGCCCTTCCCCAACTCCAGGCCCGCATGTGTTGCTCCTGCTGTCTGGAATGCCCCTTCCCCACTCCATCTTCTTTGCTTGGCAAACTCCAATTCATTCTTTAAAATCACCTCCAGGGCCATCTGGATGAAGATTTCCTTTGCTGGCCTGGGCAGAAACAGTGACTGAGTGAACGAATGGGCTTAAATGTGTTCTTTAAAAGATATTAATACAGGAAAGTCCAAACAATGTAATTAGGGCTTCCCCCTACTTCATAAAAATCTTCATTTTAAATACACAGTCCCAGACGGGTACCCTTAAACAGGGGACTATCTTGGGAGACTTGATGCAGGCCTCAAACCTGAGACTCAGCCAGGATTATGGGTGCAGTAAATGAAAAATTAAAGGAAGAAAGGAAGGAGGGAAGGGAGGGAGGGGTAAAAAAAGAGAAGGAAAGAAGATGAAGTATAAAAGGGAAGTAGGGAATAGTCCAGAAAGTATGTGTCTATATCTTGAGATTGTAAAAGAGGCTACTCCCTAGAAGCAGGTAACAAAAGGAGATAATGTTACTGGCGTGGACATAGAATCCGGGTAACTGGCTAAATATCCCACCTGTATCAATAACTACGTCTCCCCTGCAGTTCAGTAACTATACAAGAAAGAATAAATTTTACTAACTCAGTCTCGATAAAATATACCCAAAATTCCATCAGGAACTGCTCATCACCTTTAGACAAGATTCATGCTCAAACTGTACCAAGTTTCCTCTGATAAACTCACAAACTACTGAATCTTTACATTATTTTATGAAATGTGATATATAAATACTCTGAGCCGTTGGCACTAAGGATTCAATAAAACTATCTAGATTCACAGACCCAGGATAAAGCTCATATAAAGTTCATGTTCTTTAGCTAATGCAGCTTTCAATTATGCTCACCCATTTTAAACTGTAAAAGATGTAATGTTAATCAAACATTTAATTTGCAAGTGTTTTTCTTCGTAAATGTCATGTACAAGGAGATATTCAGACGTGACCCACAGCCCAATTGCATGTGGTGGCCCGTTTGCTGGTGTGCATTTGTGCTGGCACGTGAGGGTGGGGAGGAGAGAAACAACCGCTTCGGTTCCGATGTTCTTTGAATTTCTTTTCTCATTTCAGAGTACAGAGCATGTGGAAAATAAACCCAGTGCTATTTATAATGTTTGGTAACATTTGGGTCTCAACTCAATTTTCACAGTAAAGATCTTTCTCCTGCAGAAAGCTCTGCAATTCAAGGACCGAGTAAATGTGAGGGACCAATTTGTTGTTCAATTACTAGTTATTAAATCACAGTGCGGGGAAGCTTTACATGGCCACGCTGCTTCAGTTTTAAGTACAGCCTCAACACAATTTGGGAGGCTCTGAGGGGGTTTCCATCTTTCTCCTAGTGACTGCTCAGGATGAAAAAAGGAAAGCCCCAAATGCCAGAGGTGAGATGGGCTTTATGACCATGAGAAAGCATTGCCAGTTGCAGGAGCGTGTTATTGCATGACACTGAGTCAAAGGCTCTGGGAAAGCTTGGAGGCAGATGGCTCTGATAAGGTCATCCAGGCCCTTAGTATCTGAAATGTGGTCCTGGACCAGCGGCATCAGCCTCATAGGTGAGCTCGTTAGAAATGCAGAATTTCAGGCCCTACATCCCCTTCCCCAGCTACTGAATGGGAACTTGCATTTTAACAAGATCCCCAGGTGACGGTGGGCACATTACAATGTGAGAAGTGCTGGTCGAGTTAATGCTCCACCCAATTCTCCCAATCACTGGAAGCCTCTGAACCGTTTCATTTCTTCTTGTTCTGTGCCTGGAGAGAAGAGAGAGGAGCTGAAGTGGTGTTGGGCAGGGGGAGGGGAGAGAAAGCAGGGCGTAACCTTCTGAGCCTAATTTCTGCCATCTGTAAAATGGGAGATTAAAATACTAGCCTCACTCGGGGTTGTTGTGAGCATCATAAATGAGATCGTGTAGATATAGTGCTCAGCCCTGTGCCTGACACAGCTGGTCCTCAGCAGATATTAGTTTCCTGCCCACAGGAACCCAACACACCCTGTGGACAACCATGCAAGAAGAACCTTAGCCCCGCGATCTTGAGCACTAGGCCTATGGACTCTCAATTCAGGCAAGGCATCGTCGTCTCCTGAGAAGAACTGACACAAAAGCTGGAGAAGAAAGCAGCAGTACAATGCTGCAGGTACCCGTAACGTAGAAAGGTAAGCTCAACAAGGAGACCTCACCTACTGGTAAGGGGTTTGAAGTGAAGAACTAGTCTGGGACTTAGGAGACTGGGGCTCCAGATCCGACTCAGCCCAGAACTTGTCGTGTGGCCTTGCACCTCAGTTTCCCCATTTGGGACACAGAGAGGATGGAATTCATCACCTCCAAGGTCCCTCCCATCCTGATATTCTCTGATTCTGCATGGAGATGCCAGGAGCAGCTTTTGCCAAGCTGTATGCAGACTTTTCTCACTGAGAAAATTAATTCAGTCCTCAACGTTGCAGTCTATAAATTACCGGCCAATCTGTTTCAGAAATATTAAGGGAACATTTATAAATTGCCCCTTCCATTCAATGCTGCGAAATAAAGATCTTGGGGCCTTCAGATGTTTATCTTACTTAAAGCCACAGCAAGAATCAATCTCCCTCAGCCTTCACGGGAGAGAACATCATTTCTGGGGGTGGGGGCAGGGGGGGCATGTGTCAGGCTGACTCTCCCCTCCTGTTCCCCCACTTCCTGCTCATGAGAATTCACTTCCCCAAATTCAAACCAGAGACTTTTAGTGAAGCAAAGTGAGGGTGGGGAGCCAGGCGGCTGGGGCTAGGCAGATTGCCTGATCAGCTCTTGCAGGACAGAGGGTAGCAGGGCTGGCTCTGGAACCCCGAGAACAGGGCTGGGGAAGTTAAGCTGTCTTCTGCAGTAATTGATTTTGACAGCATAACAAGTTAATTCGTCACTGTTTTGCAACTTCTTGGAGAATGCATTGGTAAGCAGAATCCCACAGGACAGCTTGTAATCACTTGTAAACTCAAATTAGGTCTCTCAGTTAAATACTGTTGATATCAGGTAGAGCTGGGTTCCTACCAGTGACTACAAATGTGCCGCTTTCACCTTTTCTATTATGTCAAGGACATGCTCTGGTGAGAGGCAGTGCAAGCAGAAGAAGACCGAGTTATATGCACCATAATTACAAAGTGATCACGCTAATGGGAAATAACTTTACGGGAGGGACAGAAAGGCGGACCAAGTCCCCCACCCCTTAAATACACACTATCCTCTTCTCCATTACTGTGATTATATTTAGACTCATTGACATGTCATCATGAAAAATGAAATAAGCTAGGATAAAAAGACTTGTTCAGGGCCCAGCTCCTTGAGTAGAATTAATACCTGAACTAAACCCCCTTTCAGCAGGGTCTTCCCAACACTTTATTACAATAGTTTATCAGGAACAGTTATTTTAATACCAGGCTATAAAGATGATATCAGGTGGCAGCTTTATTTCCCAGGAGTTAAATATTAATTGCCACACAAAAGGAATATAAAAATGACATGGGGAACAAATATTCCAGCTTCCTGCAAAGTGAAAAGAACACTTTAATATTAGCATCTCTATACGAAGTGCACACTGAGGCTTAATTAAGATGTACAAATATTCTATGACTTTTTTTCTTCTTGGTGGCTTTGGAGAGATGGGCTCACAGACGGAAGCCAGGGCCACATCCCTGCAAGACGGACTGACAGCTCTCGATGAAGCACCACCTCTCAGCAATATCACAAGGCAACAGCAATAAATGGATCATATCAGAATGTAGCCTGTGCGGAAGGCAAATGCAACTTTACCTAAGAGCCTTAAAATGTTTTAACTACCATTTCAATCAAGCCTGGAAGTTTGAAATGTGGCACTAAACACAGTTCTTCAAGAAGCTGTTTTCTTTCCACCCCCAGAACTAATAAATCCAAAAGGCCTACTTAGGCTAAGACAAGCCAGGAGCTGAGGAAGCAGTTTTAGGAGCTGCTGAAAACATCCCTCCAAGGGGTTGAGGGGCAGCTTTGGGCTGGGCTCCAGAGCCCCACGATGCAGTGAGGCAGAGACAGATTTGGGGTGCAGATTGCAGAGCTGAGACATCCCACCTGCGTACTTCCCTCAAGTCCCCCTTCCACAGCTCCAGAAGCCCTTGAGGAAGGGATATAAAGTGCCTCTGGTGCACCAGCCTTATTCCCCCTCTGCAGAAGGGAGACACCAGAGGTCACTTCATCCTGTCCCTTCTCTTCAGGGTGGCCGGATTCCAGTTGAGACCCCTTTCAGGAAGGAGAAGGATATGGTGCTGCCTCCTTCGATTACAAGCAATGCTGTCATTCAGCTGGTACAACACTGGTATGTCTGTTCTAGTCATCAAAATCCTGAAATGCTTCCATACCAGTTGGTAAAGAGTCATTTCTGTGAGTCCTGGAAGCCCATCTCCCCACTGCTCCAGCCACCCCAGCCCCTTCGCTGGGACCTTCCCCTCCAGGACTCCCAACCACTCAGCAATTCAAGGGGTCTGGAGGTGGGTAGGTCAGTGCCCCCTCATCACACCCAGTGATTGTTAAATATTTGAAATATCACCCATAGTTGCCTTGGCGGAGTCTGCTGCCGACCTGGCCCCATTTAGAAACCATCCCTGTAAGCCCCTTAACTCACATGGAGGAGCAGTGGGAGGGTGTGGCTTGGTGACACAGCCAGGTGAACCAGGCCAGCACTGTTCCCTGCTCCCAGCACCCTCACCATGAGGAAGTCCTCTCCCAGCTCTACTCCAAGTCTTTGCTGCGCTTTCTCTGGTTCAGTCCTGCCAGCCACATTAGAGCCCCGCAGTCCCCTCCCCCACCCCTGGCATTTCTGCAGAGGAAGGGAGGCCCCCTGCTCAGCAGGTCCTCATTCTGTTAATTGGGTTTTAATGATCTTGGGCAGAGGGGACAGGGGCTCACCAGCCAGCCATATTTGCCCTGAAGTCCAGGTGGGGACTTCGGGAAAAGTGGGGAGTGCGGCTTAATGAGCAACACCTGCAGCCCTCATTACCTCCTCGCTTCTGACTCAGCAGAACCCCTCACCCTCCACCCCTGCCCAGTCCCAGAGACCCCCACACCACTCGCGAACCACTTGCTCCAGGCTCGTAAAGCCGAGAAACATGAACTGTGCAGGCCTGGGAGTGAAGAGAGTGTGGACAGGAGAGATCCACCAACTCCTATTTGCCAGGACCGGGAGAGGACCAGCACGTCCCCGACCCCCAAGGACTTCCCCTGCCGGCTCTGCGTGTACTATAGAGCCGCTCCTTCTAGAAGAAGCCAGCTGCCAAGCCGGGAGCTAATGTGCTGATTTATGTACCTAATTATAGTAAAACAAACAAGGTGGAAACTAAGGCGAATCTGCTGGTGGGGACTTCGGGAAAAGTGGGGAGTGCGGCTTAATGAGCAACACCTGCAGCCCTCATTACCTCCTCACTTCTGACTCAGCAGAACCCCTCGCCCTCCACCCCTGCCCAGTCCCAGAGACCCCCACACCACTTGCGAACCACTTGCTCCAGGCTCGTAAAGCCGAGAAACATGAACTGTGCAGGCCTGGGAGTGAAGAGGGTGTGGACAGGAGAGATCCACCAACTCCTATTTGCCAGGACCGGGAGAGGAGCAGCACGTCCCCGACCCCCAAGGACTTCCCCTGCCGGCTCTGCGTGTACTATAGAGCCGCTCCTTCTAGAAGAAGCCAGCTGCCAAGCCGGGAGCTAATGTGCTGATTTATGTACCTAATTATAGTAAAACAAACAAGGTGGAAACTAAGGCGAATCTGCTGTCTTGTTCAGAAAGCAGCCACACCTGCCCTGCCCAGGGTTCTGGGGAGGTTGGGCAGCAGAGGACGGGAAGTATGTGAGGGACACAGCGGGAAGGGGGAAGCGTTAGAATCTTCCAACAGGGGCCTGGGGACAGACAGAGGGATGAATGGCAGAAGGATAAAGGATGGGGGGCAAAGAGATGAGGGACGAGGAGATGGGGGCCGGGAACAGAAAGACAGAAGATGGGACACTGAGATAGGAGACAGGAAACAGAGAGATGGGAACAGGACAGGGGCACAGGGGACAGAGAGACATGGAGGGGACAGAGGTCAGGGAGATGGAGGACAGAGAGACAGAGACACGGCAGAAGCTACTCGGGAAACAGAGGCTGGGGGAAGAGACGCGCACCAAAGCACGAGTCAGGAAAAGACCGTCTGATCCCAAACTCCTTCTCACGCACTCAAGGCCACAACCCAACCACCGTCTCTTCCCCTGCAGATGCCCAGTGTGTCTGCTGCTCCAGACTGTCCCCTGCCACTGAATGACCCTAAGGGGTCCGGCTTCCATGCCTTTGCTTATGCAGAGGCCTCCCTGGATGTGGCCTTCTCCTTTCTACAGCACCTGTTGAAAGGGTTTTCCTCCTTCACCCAGTTCAAATGCCACATCCTCTGTGAACTGTGCTCTCCTGGCAAATGACCCTCTGTCCTCGGGGACCCCAAGGCACTCTGCGCACCACCCGCTCCGGCCTTGGGTGTTGTTATCTGGGTGTGTCTGGCCCTCTCGCCAGACTGTAAGCTCCCTGAGGAAAGACCGCGCCTGTTCACCTTAGTGTCCCCTATGCCTGGAGCAGTGTCTCTTATGCCTGGAGCAGTACAGGAGCTGTAGGGATCTGTGGAACTGAGTTGAGAATTATGAGAGAGACTGACGACAGATTCCAGGATGGCCCAAAGAGACAGGAACAGAGTTACCATGCAGCCCAATCCCTTTGGCTTAGAAACAGCTTGGGCAAGCCTACCTCTGGTGTCCAGGGCCTGTGGCACTGGCTCCCAGCCCTCCTAGGGGAGGCAAGGGCTAGAGTGGGGACTGGACAGCAGGGAGCCCCCAGTCAGGGCCAGGGTCGCAGGGAAGACAGGGAACCCAGGAAGCGGAGGGAGCTGGCTGCAGAGACCTGGGCCTCAGGAAACAGATGTGGCTCACAGTGCCCCACTGAACATGGTGGCTGAAGGCTGCCTTCCCCCTGCCCCACCCCAAACCTGGGGTCCTTCTGGGTTAAGCCCTGACACTGCTTAGAGGATCAGGGAAAGCACCTTCCCGCCCCTCGGCTTTACAGAGGAAGAGACTAAGGCCCAGGGAGATGAAGAGAGTCACTGCAGGTCATCCCAAGCGTTCTAGCCAAGGCGGTTTTCCCACCTCACTGTCCCCTTCCCCTAACCTCCCCTACACCCCGTCCCAGGGCCAGGAAGGCTTCACTACCCACATCCCAGCCCCAGACTCATCTATTCGTTCGCTCCCATTTTTCTTGAGTATGGGCACTGCTCCAGGCAGTGGGACACACGGGGAGGACTGGAGGCCCCCAGCAGGCTTATAGTCTGCAGGACAGACTCACAACAAACACATAACCTGGCTGAGGAAATGATCGTGGATTGTCACCAGGGCCTGGATGGTGAGTGGAGGGCATAGTGCTTGCGGTGCTGGAGTCGTGTTTTGGTCAGGTGGCCTGGAAAGCCTCTCTGGGAAGGTGACATTTGATACATGAAGGATGTAAAGCTCCTTCAGGCAGAGGGATCAGCAAGTGCAAGGGCCCCAAGGTAGGCAAAGGCTGGCCACGCCATGGGACAGCAGGAGGCCAGTGTGACTGATTCATGACCTGTGAATCTGGTGTGTGCCAGACCTCTTGGTACACACCAGAGCCAGGGTGTGCAGGGTCTTGTCAGCTCGGCCAAGAGTTTAGATTTTTTTCTAAGGACAATGGGCAGCCATTCGAAGATTCTTAGCAGGGGTTTCAAGATATAATTCATTTGTTTAACCAACATTGAGTGAGCACCTACCACGTGCCAGGCACTGCCCCAGGCACTGGGACTCATCAATGAGCCAAACAGACACAAATCCCTGCCCTCACGGAGCTTAGTTTCTAGGAGGAGGAGACAGAGAATAAATGTGATAAATGAATAGACTGTGTCATGGTCAAAGACATTAAGTGGTATGAAAAAATAGAGCAGTGAAAGAGATCAGAAGTACTGGGGGGCAGGAGCAGTGTTGAACATTTACAATTACGATTTCAGTGAAGGTCTCCCTGAGAATGTGATATTTGAGAAAAGGCTTGAGGAAGGTAGGTATGATGGACAGGCCCTAGGCTGGCCCAGTGTTCATGCACTGTAGAATCCACTCCTGGCTTGAGTATGGACTGGACTGGTAACTTCCTTCTAGGTAATAGAATATGGCAAAGGTGATATGTTATGATATCTATAAGCCTCTATTTTGCTAGCATGCACTAGAAAGACTTTTCTCCCTTATTGGCTTGAAGAAGTAAGTTGCCATGTTGTGAAAAGGCCTATGAAGAGGGCCACATGGCAAAAAACAGCAGGTTGCTTGTGACTGACAGCCTGAAGGAGGATGGGGCCTCAGTCTTAACCGCTACAAAGAGATGGATTCTGCAATGACTGGAGGGAGCTTGGAAGCAGGTCTTCTCCAGCCAGCCCTCTGATGAGACTGCAGCCCACTGACACCTTGGTTTCAGGCTTGTGAAACCTTGGGTGGAGGACTCAGTTAAGCCATGCACAAACTCCTGACCCATAGAGTGAGGTAGTAAATGTGTGTTAGTTTATGCCACTAAATTTGTGGTAATTTTTTATGCAGCAATACAAAAGGAGTAAGGTGAAAGAGTGAGCTATGCAGATATTTGCAGGAAATCAATGGCAGGCAGAAGGCACAGCCAGTGCAAAGGCCCTGAGGCAGAGAAGGAATCCCAAGGAGGTCAGAACAGCTGGAGCAGATGTGCAAGGGAGCAACTGTAGGAGATGAGGTTCAGTGACATGATGGAGTGACATAAAGGGTTTTTGTTTATTTGCTTGCTTTTGGTTTTGAGAGTGATAGCCATTTTTGTTAGACTATCCCTTTAAATGAAGGAAAATATTTTCAGGTGTGAATTTTCTAAATACAGTCTACAAAAACAACTAGGTCAGATACATGTATTCAGAACAATTAAGACATCCCCTGGACCATAGTTAGAGTAGTAAAGAGGTATATATTCACTGTCCCCAAATTGTACTTTTATTCAAATGCTTAGTGACATAATTTCAAACCAATGTCTTTGTACCTAGAGAAATTGACACTTTTATTTGGAAACACTCCAGGACATGCCTGAAACTTTAAATATCATTTCTAAGTAGCTCCTGGAGCCTTTTCAGCAGAAGAGGGACCTGATCTGACTCCTGGTTGAGAGTCCACACTGGCTGCTGAGTGGAGAATGGGCTGTAGGGGGCAAGGGCAGGTATGAAGTGGCTGCATTAGTCTCGGCGAGTGGTGAGAAACCTTACTGGTGGTCCCACTTTTCAGCAGAAGAGGGACCTGATCTGACTCCTGGTTGAGAGTCCACACTGGCTGCTGAGTGGAGAATGGGCTGTAGGGGGCAAGGGCAGCTGCAGCGGGGCAGGTATGAAGTGGCTGCATTAGTCTCGGCGAGTGGTGAGAAACCTTACTGGTGGTCCCTCCCCACCAGCCAGCCCAGCTCAGTCTCTAGGAGGCCCTAGCATGGCCTGCAAAGCCTGGGGAAATGACACAGCCTGGTCCTTGTCCTTAGGCAGCAGAAACTCCAGGCCATAGTTTTAGCTCCAAACCATGCTGCAAGCCTCAATACTGCTTGAGCACCTACTATGTGTGTCAAGGACTGTGCCAGGGCTCGCAATTCCTCATTTTTAGCCTTTCTACCAGGGTAGAAGGACCCCAGGTGGGGTTTGGGGAAGACATCAAGCTTTGTAGGAGGAGCTTTACTTGATTAACCCGCCAAACTTGGAGTATTCCTTAGCCTGCCAGTTCCTCACACTTGGCAGTTCTTCATG